>NC_141759.1:7208252-7333252 GCF_982258835.1 Parasteatoda tepidariorum
GTTCGTCCTCCTACCTTCGGTCTTCGATCCAATCCTCGATCCTTCTACCTCGGCTTTTCATGCTATCTGAGCTGGCGTAACCAACAGCCTCTACAGTTACCTCTCTGCTCTTTACGGGCTTGGAAATATGGTTACAAAGAAAATTAAAGTAACTCTGACAAAGTTACGTTTTTGAAAAGAACATTCCCACTAGCTAAATTATATTTCTTATTTACGCATTTTTTAAATACTACTAAATCCGGTGGAAATCCTACTACACGTAACAGTGGCTGTAGTGTATTTTAAGTGGTTAAAAAGGGATTACAAATATTCTTTCTAACGCCAAACGAAGGTTTTAAGATACTCTTTTAAGGCGTAACCTGCACGATAAGTTAGGGTTAGATATTTACCTCATACAATCCAAGAGTAAATATAGTCATTTTAAAACAAGTTTAAACTGAGACAAAAGTTACTTCTCTAAAATCTTCGATTTTAATATTAAAAGTAATCATTATAAACAGAAAATCACTTTCGAATAGCGATCGGGCGGGTTCGAAGAAATCGAATGGAGGACGCACGTTTCAGTTGCACATGGGTGTAACTACGTAAATATGATTTCTATCGCTCCGAAGCTTGAACTTTCCAGAATTATCAATTTGTTTGCCAAAACGGTCCACAAGTAGCATTGACTTGAAAAAAACCCTGTTTAAAACCAGTTTGGCATCTTGGCGATTGTAGTTTTTGTGGTAGATCACGATACGGAAGTATCCCCTATAAAAACGCGAAAGAATGACATTGACCAAACTTCATTGGTTATTATTAATAATAATCAATTAATGGGATGAATTCGCTTGAATTATTTATTTTAACGGACCTGTTTGGTTATTATTAACAATTGCTGGTCAGTATATATAATAACTGACTATTCACATTGACTGTAATAAATATATGGATAAGAAAACTCTGGCCTAAGAAAGTAGAAGTGACATTTTTGAAGAGGAAATTCTTGTTAGCAGCAAAGCACAAACCTCTTGAATTCCTGCTAGGAGCTGTGGAATTCCCAGTTGTCATAGTGTTTTTAAAAAGATTAGGAAAATTAATCAATTTTCTTTTAACCAACAAACGATTGTTGTCAGGGTATAAAGGTAGTAAAAATATTTACTAGACTCAACTTTTTATAAAATATAACACCAATTATAGTTTTAGAATGCGATTGTTGGTAAACCGTGGAAGTTAAATTATCGAATCCTGAAGAAGTTATTACTTACATTCTTATGCAACTGAAACACGCTTCTTCGATTCGATTTCTTTGAACCCGTTCGATCACTATTCAAAAGTAACCGGTTTTTCAATTCAACTGTGGCATTAGATAACTATCAAGGTAAACGAGTTGTTCGCCGAAGAAACTTATCTTTTTCTTCAGGTCACTTGTACTGTATTTTTCTCCCGCTAATGAAAAAAATTCATATGCGTTTTCACAACTATGGGCTGGGGGAGAATATTTAACCATGACTTTCAAATTAGCTTCTGTTAGCTTTGTTTTATCACATATTTTTGTGTCTGTAATCATCTGAAATATTACTCTTTAAATATTTCCAAGTCTTAACAACTTTAAAAAAAAAATGTTTTTCAAAATAAAGCTGATAATGCTTGTTTAATTTAGGGTCCCGCAGTGGGCAGATCGCGAAAACACGGTTTCCAGTAGAACACCGAGGACAAGCATTACTGGCTGCGGTCAATAAGCGGGTGGTTGATCACTTTGATCAGTCTACCGCAGGAACCGGGGTGTGCGTGGTATTGGTCCTCGTTAAACTGTTCTACCATAAAGTGCTCGACTTCCTACACAGGTCATCGAACTACCAAAGCAGGGGAGCCGTCCCCTCTGCAGCGGATCAAAATTGGGATGGCATGTCTTCTGATCATCCTCAGTGATATTTCCCAGATATTCGCCAATAGCCCACAGTGCAGCTTTAGTGTGACGAAAATAAAATACCTACCTACCTTGTTTGATTTAGAGAAGATAATTTAAACGATTTTGGATTTCAATACCGAAATTACTGTATAAATGCATGATGGTAATTTGAAATAATTGCATCGCTTATTTAAAGTTATTATATCATTGTTGCCAGCGTATTATTTACAAAAAATACCTAGGAGTTCCTGTAACGTGTATCCAAGTTTTTATCTTCCTATTTCCCTTCATCACCGCCATTTAGCAGGAGAGCATCTGATTTGTGATTAGTCAGAAATAGTTCAATCGAGCTTAACCTTCGAGCTCCAGCTGTCGTGTTGTCAGGTGAACGAAAAACGTTCGAACTGGTGAAGTTGTGTGTGTGAGTCAGGAAACGAGCCCTTATGCTGAAAAATCGAGTGGAAACTACAAGTTCGATCGAATTTTGTTTCAGTTGCAAAAGACTGTTATACCACGAATCTCTTACTAAACATGCGAGAAGGTTTTTTTATTATTAAAATAAAGGACTAGGGGCAATGTAATAAAAGCTACATTCCCACATAAATCAGAAAAATACATTTTGTTAAAAACAAACATGATTTTCAAGCTAGAATAAATGTTCCACTGTTATCTTTTCAGATCCGTGTGAAAACGTTTCTTGCAGAAATGGCGGAAACTGCGTTCTAGGTAGAAATGGAGCTCAATGTTTATGCCGTTATCCTTATGGGGGAGAATTTTGTGAAATAGGTAAATGTATAAAGCACGTTTTAATAAAATAAAAAAAAATAATAAATAATTTGCAAAGTTTCCACAGTCCAAATGAGCGTAGAAAGTCAAAAACGCCTTTCTTTTTCCCCAATACCACTATAGTTAAAAACGCATTCTAGTTTAGGCATAGCAATCCAAGAGATTTATTTAAACTTGTTCATATTAAATTTAAAATCATGGAGAAAATAGTTAAAAGCTTCAAACATGATATTTCAAACTTCAAAGGCATTTGATGCTAAGAGAAAGATTGTTCATATATATATATATATATATATATATATATATATATATATATATATATATATATATATATATATATATATATATATATATATATATATATATATATATATATATATATATATATATATATATATATATATATATATATATATATATATATATGAACAATCTTTCTCTAAATAACAATCTTCACAAAATTTAGAACTAGAAATTCTAACTTCATTATTCGAATTGTTTAAACATTAAAATAAATTGATAAAATTATTAATTTATTTCTTATGAACGGTATTTTTTTTTTAATTCTGTAATAGGAATAAAAGAATAAGTTAATTAAGAATAAGAATAAGTTTTTTATTCCGTGTTTATTCTGTTAAGAATAATTATATTGCTAATATTATTCTTAATATTAGAAATATTAATATTATTAATATTATTCTTAATATTAGCAATATTAAGAATTATCATTTTTAATATTGGAAATATCAAGAATGAACTTATTGCTGAAATGAAATATTCACCTTTTATGCAAAAAATATTTAACGATTTTTTTTAATTTTTTTTTAAAAATAAACCTAGAATTTACTAAGAATTTTAATATATAATTTTATGGAGGAAATCGATATAGTAACCATCTAAAATTGATGGATTTACATTTTCTACTGACAGAATCGGAAATAAAACGTGTCGTACTCTGCATCAAAAAAATATTTTGGAATCTTTTAGTAAAATTTTGATTTGAATGTAACTATCTTTTTAAAGACACGAAAATGATTGTAAAGCAATTGTGGGAAACAGGGTATAGGGCCTCCTAGTAAGTATATAAAAGTTAATTAAGAATGCTATTCATAACTTCAAATTCGTAAATCTTTGAAAATTTTGCTTTTTCACTCAACCTAAAAATTCTAATTTCGTACAATTAAATAAAATTTACTTGAAATATACGAATTAAAAAGAATTCGCAAGATAAAACTTTTTGCTCCTTTTCTAATTTCTGGTCTAAATACAAAAGTTACTTTTCACGTGTATTTGTCTTCAAATCTACGTTAAAGTGTGAATACATTCTTTTTATTTTAAACACATTAACAGTTATTAAACATGTCTTGTACACTGTCTGTACTTGTCTTGAACTATTCCAATCACTTTTCAAACAGTACCACTGTAATATATATATATTCAAGAAATTATTTTTTCATTGCTTTTGGATACAAACTGTTAGAATTTTCATTCTAAAGTTATGATACATTGTCCATTTACGGTAAATAATATTCTTTACCTTTACGGTATTGAATCCTTTTACAACTAGTGTAGATATAAAACCATGAATACAAATCCGTGCTGTTTTTAAATAATTTACAACTAGCATAGTTTCAAACCCGTAAAAAAGAAATTTACCACATATAATATGTATATATTATCCTAATTTGATATTTTTTTATAATTTAACTCTTAATTATAAAAATACATAATGTTTCATTAGGATGGTTTAAAAGAATTATCAGTATAGATAATAATTTATAAGTCTGCAGCGGAAAGTGGTACTAAATTAATAAATAAACACCAGATTAGAAAATACCAGGTAAATACATTTGTCAGAATATTATAAATAATAACTGGAACCTTTTTGGTGAATATAAAGCCAGACACAGAGTATAGACCTGCGTCGCCTAAAGCTTCTGCTACTTGGTGAACATGATTAACACGTTCACGCCGGGAAAAGTGAAAATACTGGTAGAACTATTTCAATATTAGAAAATATTCGGGAGGAGTTAATCTATTGTCAACAATAACAATTCACTGTAAAGAAATTTATCACGGCGATGAAGCAATTCAATATAAAAATTGCATCCGTTAAAAACAATTGGTAGTTATGGATTTTTATTATTTCCGGAAAAAAAACTAAAAAATGAAATTTATTGTTAGAAGTTTTTACTCCGGTGCGCTGCCAAGATGAGACAATCTAACGTGACCCACCGGTGGGTCACCCCTGCGTGGACGTGTTAAAAAGCTAATCAATCTCATTGCCCGGTATAAAGTACGGTATTTTTTTTAAAAAGACAAACTGTAATCTGTCAGTATGCGTTGAATGATGATATACAATTTATAAACATTCCAGACATTCACCAAAGGGACAAAATGTGAATGTCAATATTTACAAGAGGTGGTCAACGATTCAATTCAATGAGAAAAAATACACAGGGAGCAATACATAACTAGTCTAGATAGCAATATCAGATGCGTTAACAGGTACAAGTCAAGCATTGTACTCTTTTATTCATACAATCGTTTAAACTTTTAAACTATTAGTTTTACCATCGTATATTTTGTCCTGCTCATCGGAAATTAAGTATTATTTATTTAGGCAGCAGTAGTTGAAATTCTCTTCCCATTCACTCTCTTTTCCTACCAAAAACCATAGCATGAGGTCATGAAACTTTTCACCACTTACTACGAGGAGCGTATTAAAAAATTCTCATCAGGTTTGATTTTCTTTTCATTTTGATGAAGCTTATTTCTATACTAGATGCCGTGAATTTCTGGAAAATATTCCCCCAAAGGAATAAAAATTGCCACGGATGATCAAAAAACTTACATATTGCGGAAGCAGTAGAAATTTAATTGCATCTAGAAGTTAATGCGTTAAACACTTGAAAAAAAAGAGAAAAATGAATTAAATAAACCAGAAAAGTCAATTTGAGACACTTTGGTAGTAAGTATTCGGACAAAAATTAGTACTGACAAAAACAGAATTTTAAAAGAAGGGCTACTAAAAATTATAGAGATCGATATCGAAAGATTGACATGAAAAAAAAAACGCGATTCTAAACACACTCTACTAAGCTTGCAGATCTTGAAAAAAGAAAAGAATTTTCAAACATAACAATTAAATCTTCACATTCTAGAATTTAATCTTAATGGTTCGATCGGGTAACCTCAAATATAATATAGTTAATTAATTCAGACAATGTTTTAAGTTATGAAATCAGACACTAAAACGATTTTTTCACTGACTAAACATACCCTTTTTTCGACGGATTCAGATTTTTGACCCCCGGGTTTTGGAGGCATCGGCAATCTGGGACGGTTCCAATAGTTCGATCAGGGGAGCTGACCGAAATTTGAACCCTTTAATGTTAATATAACTATTTGCGCATTTTATCATATCTCAAGAACTTTTTAAGGGAAGTGTTGAAATGTTTCACACAATTATAAAATTCAATTAGCTAAAGATATTTCCATGGAAAAAAAAAACAACTCTTAGTGAGTAATTATTATTTTTTATTATTTCATTTTAGTAAGAGTAAAAAAAAGACTAAATTATAAGGTATGCAATATTTTGCATCATTTTAAAGAATGCAAATTTAAAGGGCAAAATACAAAATTTAATTGAAATTGGTCGAATAGCTCCTGAGAAATCGAATTTTAAAAATACGACTTTTTTTAAAATCGATTTTTCCGAAACTTTTCTACCTGTTTCTCTCAAATTTTGTAATTTGCCATTTAAAATTGCATTCTTTAAAAATATGATAAAAAATTTATATATTATGATTCAAGAATGTTTAGACTATTATTGAATAAAAAAATTCTCACTGAAAGTTATATTTCGCATGAAATCATCTTTGAATAAACGAATTTTATTATTGCGAGCTAAGGTTTTTCAATTCGCTTAAAAAGTTCTCGAGATATGGTGAAACACGGAAAAATTAAAATTATTATTAAGGGGTCGAAACTTTAAACCGCTCAACTGGCCAAAATATTTTGACTATATATAACAGATTGAGGCTGCCTCCAATATCGTAGGGGTCAGAAATCGAAATCCGTCGAAACAATTTGTATGTTTATTCAGAGATTATATTTTTGCGTTTGATTACGTAATTTAAAATATCGTCTGCATTAATTAATTAGCATATTTGAGGTAATTCCCTCGAACCATTAAGATTTATTCTAGAACGTGATGATCCGATCAATAGACCAAAAGTTATTCAGGATGGTCCGTTTATTTATTTTGCACACCGTGCAAACCTAGAAAATGTAAATGGAACATGTTGTTGCGTTCTGCAAAGCTCAAGTGTGTCTTTTTATATATGCTGCTTTTTCAGACTGTATTATTTATTATTATTATTATTTTAGATCTATAACCAACTTTCTTTTATAAGTTTTTAGAAATGGGGAAATTGGTTCGGCTGTAGCCTTCAACATGGATGGTATAGGAAAACGATAAGAAATTCGACCTGTTCATCAGCTGAAGTTGATGCGTTAAAATTTAATAATTGATTAAAGCTAGTTCAGAAATAGTTTTTAGCCACTTTTCGACAGTTTAATTAAAGTACAGTTTAAGGGTTTGAAATTCGACCTGTTCAGTGGTTCAAGTTGATACGCTGTTCCTAAATCTTCAGATACCAGAGGTGGTAGTAGGATTTAGGTTACTCTTCTTTTAGGGTTATTTTTAGGATTGGCTGTTATATAACGTATTCAAAAAATTGTCAAGACCTATTCTCAAGGGTTGCCTGTGGGTGTAAATGTTGATTTCGTAATGAAGTTGTCGGAATTCCATTTTATTCTCAAAATTAGTTTCAATTAAATTTTGTATTTATAATACCAGAATTTTTCATGCCTCTTTAATTTTTTCTCCGTTACAACATAACATTTCGTATTCATTTGAAATAACTATGAAAAATAACAAAGTTGTGAAAAAACTTTAAGATTCTTTTAATACCTTTAAATTTGTAAGAAAATAGACGTTGCTTTGGAGTTAGCATTTCGAATAATATGCCTTCCTTTTACTTTAAAAATATGTTTCATATTGCATTCAAATTTTGAATACTTTTCTATTTATTTCAGAAGTGATTCCCGAAAATTCATCGACTGATGCTTCTACTCCATCAACTGATGCTTTTACTCCATCGATTTATGCTTCTACTCCGTTGACTGATGCTTCTACTCCATCAACTGATGCTTCTACTCCATCGACTGTTGCTTCTACTCCATCGACTGATGCTTCTGCTCCTTCTACTTTTGCTTCTACTCCATCAACTAATGCTTCTACTCCATCGACTTATACTTCTACTCCATCAACTGATGTTTCTACTCCATCGACTTATGCTTCTACTCCATCGACTTATGCTTCTACGCCTTCTACTTTTACTTCTACTCCATCAACTGATGCTTCTACTTCATCGGCTTATACTTCTATTCCATCGACTCATACTTCTACTCCATCGACTTATGCTTCTACGCCTTCTACTTTTGCTTCTACTCCATCAACTTATGCTTCTACTCCATCGGCTTATACTTCTACTCATATATGGCAGTACTTTTACTTTCGTTACTTGTACCGCCGGTACAAGTAAAAAGTACGTACTTTTACTTGTACTTCGTTACTTTTTAAATTTAGTACTTTTACTTGTACTTTCGTTACTTTTTTTGGGAAAAAGTACAAGTATTTGTAACGGAAATGTCGAATGAAATCGTTACTTTTTTCTAAAACTCGGTAAGCTTTCTAAAAAAAAATTTAAAAAAATGCTGTCAAAATGCAATTATTTTGCAAAATGAATAAAAATATTAATTAAGAAGTTATTTTCATTCATTTCCGAGTTTTATGCATTTGTTTAATACATTTTAAACAAAAATTGTTGGATTTTGTTATTACGTTTTTCAATTTTCTTTTTGATCTCACTAATACATTTTTGTCTTAATACATTTTTTACTAAATACATTTTTACCTAGTACATTTTTTCCTAAAATTATGTTTATGTCCGACCTTGTCAAACAACGCCCAGTCAAATCTCTAAGAACTTCGGAACTATTTGTGCTACTGAAAACTATTTTACTATTTTAACTCTTGAAAACTCGAAGGTATTAATTTAGCCGCTGATACTAAAATTCGTTTACAAATTCTAATCATTCCGTTTGGCAGAAATGTTCGGAAAATGATTTTCTCGCATGACTTCAGCATTAGCCATTGTTACAAATAAAACTGTAGACTGTTCTGTTTCAACTTATACTGCACATTTAATTATTTTTTACCAGCTCAAAGATCACAAAGCTATCTGAAACCCCATGTTTGCTTTGTTTATTTTTGTGCTTTTAAAACGCGTTTCTATAGAGTAAAACAATTTTAAATCAATGGTAATTTAAATAAATAAAAATAATAAACTAAAAATTAAAATCAATAGATAAAATTTCTTTTTAGTGCAAATCCATAACAAGTTTGATATTAAAATTATATTTGATTTTAAAATTATATTATACGATTATATCATAAAATTATATTATAACATTCCTCCGAATTTGAAAGTAAATTAATGTCCATAACTTTCAAAATTAAAAATAATTAAATAAATAAAACCAATTTTGCAAAAACATTGAAGAACATAAGAATATTATTCAATAAAATTTTAGGTTACTTTGAATTTTCGATTTCCTAGAAATGTACTTTTAAATCGTTACTTTTTTTGTTTAGTACTTGTACTTTTACTTGTACTTTTTACTCGTTACTTTTTAAAATAAGAACTTTTTACTTTTTACTCGTTACTTTTTTTAAAAATACCTGTACTTTTACTCGTTACTTTTTAAAAGTAACGTTGCCATATTTGCTTCTACTCCATCAACTGATGTTTCTACTCCATCGACTTATGCTTCTACTCCATCGACTTATGCTTCTACGCCTTCTACTTTTGCTTCTACTCCATCAACTGATGCTTCTACTCCATCGGCTTATACTTCTACTCCATCGACTCATACTTCTACTCCATCGACTTATGCTTCTACGCCTTCTACTTTTGCTTCTACTCCATCAACTGATACTTCTACTCCATCGGCTTATACTTCTACTCCATCGACTCATACTTCTACTCCATCAACTGATACTTCTACTCCATCGGCTTATACTTCTACTCCATCGACTCATACTTCTACTCCATCAACTGATACTTCTACTCCATCGGCTTATACTTCTACTCCAGCGACTCATACTTCTACTCCATCAACTGATACTTCTACTCCATCGGCTTATACTTCTACTCCATCGACTCATACTTCTACTCCATCAACTGATACTTCTACTCCATAAACTGACGAAATCGTCACGAAAAATCTCAACACAACCTTTTTCTGAACCTAATAATATCACAAATGATTATGATTATATTACCGAATCTCTGAGTTACGCTTTAACTATTAACCAAACATCAGATACTTCCCTTACTTTCACAAAGGATTTTAGTGAAACAGCTTCTGAATCTTCACGAAAGATTGAGATTGGACAGGAGAACCTTTGAACTATACCTTGACTGTAAACCAAACATCAGATAAATTCACAAATGATTTTATTCATGTTAAATCCGAAGTTTCTGATATCACTAATGGTTATAACTTAAGGAAGAAGCTTCAATAGACCAATCTCCCGATAATCCGTATGATTTTTTAAAAAGCACAATTGTTTATTCCCAATTAGCTGAAGAATATAATACGTTTATTAAATTCCATTGTGTGTAGCATTTTGCAGTCTGTTTTCCTAATGTCATTTTGAACATAAATAATTTTGTTGTTGATCACTTTGGCATATAATTTTGAGCCCTTTTATTTTACCGAAGAAAATGTCTGAAAAAGCAATGCTCCTTTTTCTCACATTGACAGCGAGATAGAAGACTTGTGCGATTTCTACAAATTAATTGCAGAAATATTTAATTTTTATTTAATTATTCATAGTTCAAACATTGTGAGAAGCATCTCATAATATTAGTGTAATGTTTAAAAAAAATCATGAATTGAAATCGGCTACTTTTGAAATTTGTATTTATTTCACCACGATTGAGAAAAAGTTTCCTCGAAAAGTCGTAAATGTCGTTATATAAGATCATTGTATTGATGTGAAAATATTAATGAGCGTGACCGCAGTTTCATTTTACAACATTAAAAAAGTGGTAAATAGAAAATGAAATTTTTTCAAAATAGTATTATTGATTAAAACGAGTTATTTTGTCTACGAGCAATTATACATTTATATAGGTTATAGTTACGTATGGATACGAATTAATTTAGTTCCCACCTTAAAAACTTCCTTATTGGAATGAACTCTTCCCCCACTAGTTGCCACATTCACAATAAACCCTGCCTCTTAGCTCCCCCATCTATGTTCATTATTGGCATCATAATTTCTTCTCATTGCTAGTTGTCACATTCACATAACGTTCCTACCTCTATTGCCTACCTAGGTGGTCTCTTCTATCTAGGTGGTGATGAGATGACGACTCTTCCTTTTAGCTGTTTACCTTCGAGTATTCAGTCCCTGCAAACTCCAGTATTTTTCTTCTTGACTGAAAATCTCCAAGCACAGCCATTACGAGGGTGTGCTTTTTTGGAAATTTTTCATATTTTGCAATCTGGCAATCTTGTTACGAAAATATTTTTTAAATGATTTTTGAAAAATTTCCCGTTTATGTAAGTACATTTGAATTCGCTACTCGCTTTATAGATTTTGTTTTATTCTGTTTTTTCTTTTTCTTTTATTTTATTTTCTGTTTTTACGTGTTATTTTTACTTATATTGTTCTATTTTATTTGCTGTAATTTTTGTAAAAAAAAATTTTGAGTGCTCCTCACACTATTGTATTAATATATTTTGCTTTGGCTATATTGATACAATATCAGAAAGCACTCTTTTTTGCGGATATAATCGTGTGGGCTGATGAAAGGATTATATCTTTTATTTTCCGGATTTTTTAAAAAATTTTATCCTTTTTTTCCCCCTCAGTTGTTTGTTAGTTTTTCTTTTTTTATTATTATTATTTTTTTTCTTCTCCCCCCCTCCCCTCCTTTTTTTTCATATGTCTGTAATTTTCCTTTGTTTTATCTTCATTTTGAACTATATATATATAATATATATATATATATATATATATATATATATATATATATATATATATATATATATTGAATTACAGAGTTACAAAGATTTCATTATCTCCGGATACAGGGTTCCTGCGGGCCTTGTAAATTTTATGAAGTGGTACCGAAAATGTAACAAATATCGATAATTTAATTCCTGAGTTACTAATACTAAAAAAAAAATTTTCCAATGGAAGTATATATGCATGAAAATTCTAGCGTCTAACTAAACCACTTAACGAGTGGCATATTAGAATAAGAAATAATTTCTAGCATTAGCTTAAATTTGCTACCAATATTGAAAGTTTTCAATGACAGCGGAAACCCTGAGAAAGGACAAAATGTTTTGAAATGACGGTAGAGAACTACGAACTAATCTTTACAAATTTTCAGTTCATTTTGACAGCTTTTAAAAAGGTTTAACTGTAGCAAATTGGTGAGTAAAAATCTTACAAAATTTACTAAAACAGGAATAATAATTAGAGGACGAAAAGATTTATTCGCTGTTCGGAGAGAGTTGGTTCCTCTGGATGCTGGATATTGGGGTTATCTCGGTGTTTGGCGCGAAGCGCCACTGACCGATTCGTCTACACTAGAATGACATATGCTAGGAAGTATGTTAGAGTTCATGAAGTAATTTCAAAAAAGAGTTCAGGTCATCATTGAATGAATTGTGGTTAGATGATCATCATTCAGATGGGGAGTTCCCATTAAGTAAAGTTTGAAGCAAGCTGTGATCGGCACGTGGAAAAGGCTTAGTCCTGGATGTCGGATTAGGCTTGGGCTCCTGGTTCCTCTGGAAGAATGGTAGAAATAGCGAGAATCTGGGTACACAGCCACGAAGCGGCTTTAACCCATTCATCGGAATTTGAGTAGCTCTGGGATGTTGCTTCAGTCACTAAGGAATCTGAAAATAAAAATAAAAAGTGATCACAGCAAGCTGTGATGGGGTCGTGGAAAAGGCAGAATCCAAGATGTTGGGTTAGGCTTGGACACCGGCGATGAGGGATTGATGCATCGTCACAAGTTCGGCATTCTGGAGTAGCTCTTGCATCTCTTTAAAGATGAGGAGTAGTCTTGTGGCCTTGTCAGTGATGTTGGTCAGTTTCTTCCCTTTAGACTTTTTCGGACGTTCACTGCATCCAGTGAAGCAGGCAGGATGGGGGCCCTTACAGTTTACATATGTTGGAGGCGGTTCCTCTGGACTGTTCTGTAATGTGTTTCTTTCTACACAACTCTTTTTTAAAGTGGTAAGTAAGACTTCATTTAAGTTAAGAAGGAAAATTAATATAAAAATTATTTCCTCCCCTTGTGGGTAAGGTGGTTTACTTAAGGTGACAAATAATTTGCCACTTTAAAATCGACAAGTCGTTTATGATCTCACAGTTAGTTACTAGACAAAACCTTATGTCTTTTAAACCCACATTCTAAATTACCTCTTAAGAATAAAAAATTCATTTATATTACATATATTAGACCCATATTAACATATGCATCACCAGCCTGGTGCAATTTAAATAAAGCACAGGCAAAAAAGCTCAATGTATTCCAAAATAAAATGTTGCGTAGACTCTGCGGAGTCCCATATTACATCAGAAACAATGCTATTCATAGAGACTTTAAATTAAAAACCTTAACCGAAACTATCACAGATATTAATATTAACTTCTTCAATAAAGCAATAAATTGCGATGTTACAAACTACAATAAAATTTTTCAAACTGAAATGTATATTGAGGATAGTAAAATTAGACCGATAGCGCACTTCCTCACGAGTGACGCAATTCTTTCAAATAATTTTAAAATTGCACAATTTAAACCCTGAAATCTAATTTTCTCCTTAATTTAATTGAATTAAAAAAGGCCTTTTTTTAGGGCCTAAATTTATCTTCAAAATTTCCTAGTTCAATAGTACACCACTATCAAAACTGGCGCTACAAAATTACTTGTACCCAGGAAATTCTAGACCCGCCCAGATCCCAACTACTGGACCAATCTGATCTTAGCACCACCTCAATATGATCTTAATAGTTCTTTTGCTTAATCTTTTCCTTTCTAGATTCCACATCAAGACAGAAACATCTAAAGACCAACAAGTTGAAGATGAAGAGGTAAAAGGCTCCTTCGGGGCCTAAAGACCTCAGCCAAATCAAAGACGAAGACAAAACCTTAGTGAATTAAAAAAAAAAATTATGGTGGACAATTCTTATTTTGCTTTCCGATCGTTATTCTTCGAATTCATCGTTTTTAATAATCAGAGTTTTTTTTCTAATAAATATTTTTGAAGTCACATCTGATTTGCTTTTTTTTTAAATCTTAATTTACCAATAATGAATTTAAATGAACTATCTACTAACGATTTAAATAAACTAACGTTTACGAAAATGAAAGGCTGGCATGAATATATCTATTTTAATAGTCTTTTAGTTGTAGAAAATTTATGTTAGTGCTATCAGGGCTTTCCTCTTTTAAGTTACCACCTTAACGTTTAGATGTTTAACAGGGCCCAATTCTCATACATCAATCTAATTCTCAACTGAACAACACAGGTTGCTGGTCGCAAATTTATTGACTGATGGTAGTAAATCAAACCTCTTATCAGCAGTTTACCTGCCGAACACCTTTATTTATTTTCATTTATTAATAAATTAATTATTTGCTATAATAAGAATTTATTTTTTTTGCTATATTTGTGAAAAACGTGTAAACAAGTTTGCATAGATTCTTCAACAAAGCTAGCAGATTTGTCGTCATCATCAGAAAACTGTAGGACCTCCTACAAGATGACGCAGTCCTCTCACTCTTGCCACGCCCCTCTGAAAGCCTAGCCTACTGAAGATCAACTTGTCTCGAAACTTCTTTAGTTAGCTGAGAATTTTTTCGGAAAATTCCTTATGAGTTGTCAAGCAATTTTTCGGTAAAATTGCACACACCCTGCAATTTATTTATTTCAGGTGACAGCATCTTATCTGACATGGATAAAGTCTATGTGAGTAAGGTGCCACGAGAAACGACTTCAGTTAAAGTTTGAACAGAATTAAATATAAAACGGAAATTTTCAGAGGTTTGCAGCAAATTTGTTAAAAAAAATGCAACAGCTGTTTCATTTCAGAACATAATATAAGTCGGATGTTAAATAACTTGACATAGTTAATGTAATTTTGGTTGGAATTTTGACTTTTTCCAATTGTAAGTGCGAAGATCGAAAGATTTAATTAACATTTTGAAGAAGAAACATGTTGCACATTGACCTCTTAACGTTTAAAAAGCAGCAATCAAGTAAAAAAAAAATTCTCTTGGTTAATTTTTATTCAAAATGTGATGCTATTTAAAGTAACTCTTATTTTCTATTTCGTAAACTTGGTTCTATTTTGCCAGCTGTAAATGCGAAGAATGAAATATTTGAGAACTGTAAGTAAATATTTAAGTAACATTTTTAAGAGGAGACAAGTTTCAAAAAATGTAACATCGGCATCTTAAATAAAAGGTGTCATCAACTAAACATTTCCTTACTTAAATATTTATTCAAAATATGGTGCTATGGAGAGTAACGCATACTTTCTATGCTAAGCTTTATTCTAAGCTGAAGTAAGAATAGCTTGCAGGCATGTTCTAACAGAGAGCTAAATGAATAAAATTTTATTCTGTCAAATATCATAATGTCTAAGGTAGAAATAGAGCAAAGGTATTAAAAAAATGTTAAAAGTTCTTGCATGTTTTATTAAAACACTCATCAAAGAAAGATATTTTGAAACATATTAATCCCTGATGAGACCAAAATATTACCATAGCTTTGCTTGTTTGAATAACTTAAATTAGCCTTCCAGTTTTTTTAATTCTCTAAAGAAACGATGAAGGCATGTTATAAAAATAGTATGGCTTGTGGCAAGGCTAAGGCAGAATGTTAATCTCTCAGTCACTAAACTACTTACAAAAAGATTGTATCGATATAATTTTAATCATTGATGAATTAGATAAATCTATTACATGTTTCGCATTAGTAAAGGTTATTAATTAATTTTTATTTTAATTAATAACAAAGGGGAGCAAAAGTTTTATTGCATTTAAACAAGTAATTGACATTATAATAATTGAATATAGTAATTGAATAATTGGGATTTCAAATCTGAAATTAATTTAGTTCCGAAAACTATTATTCTTCACAAAATGGAATTTTTAGTTAAGTTCATTTTTTGTCTGAATGCATAAGTCTATATAGAACTAATGAAAATTTTACAGCGGCCAATACGCCAAATACAATGGATCAACGGAACATTAAAATAGATCAACATACCCTTAAATATTAAATATAAAAAATATACCTGAACCAAGATTTAGCAAACCAAAGGAACACGGTGTTCCTGTGGTGTCGATAGCCAATATATAGGACTAATGGGTTTATGTACATATATATATACGCTTATCCTTTTGTTTCCTTTGAATATACTCAAGACAAAAATCTTATGATTTTAAACCATCGCATTATCAACACTAGGTTTACGGACGTTTCTTATATACCTATCTCTACGGACACACGTCAATTTGACGTATGAAAGAATTGTGATACTTAATTTAATAAATTCAATTTAGTCTATTTTTATCCACCACTATTTCTAAATAATTCGTAGACCTATATAATTCACCGCTTCATAATTCAAAATTTACTTTGTTGTTATTTACCTTTTTTTTAATTATTTTCGCGTGTCCGGAGCAGTTGGCATCTCTGCACTTAGAAACCAATGAATATGTATACTATAAGAAAAAAAATGAAGATATGAGATATATGCTTATGAAATATTCTAGTATTTTATGTTTCAATACTCGAACTAAGCAACTGAAACCTTCAAAATCTGTCATCAATTGACATTCTGCGTTTGTTCTTTCTATTATTGCTTATCGGCAGCAGTTGTTTATCACTTGTTTTATTTGAGATAACGAATCCAAGTATTGTCGGTACATTCCTATTTATTATTGATGTGATAATTCCTTGTTTACTTGAACTTTTGTATAAATTATGATCGCGTTGACGCATATCCGTAGAAATAGGTATACCACATAGAGAATTTCAATATTTCACCGCTTTTGAGGTAAATAGCATTTAATATATATTTACTTCGATCAATGGTTAAAAGTTATTACAAGAGATAAAAAAAAAAATTCAAACGAGTTTTATAATTTTCCTTACAAAAGTCGAAATCCGTCAAAATGACGTGTCCCGTAAACCTAGTGTTAACTAAAATGTAATATCACCTTTTTTATACGACACCCTGTGTTCAGTTTTGTATGCGAGCAACGCCCTCGGTGTAAAAAACGAGAACTAGTGTGTGTATTACCAACCTCGAAAGAGGCAAGTGTGTGAATTCAATGTGCAAATAAAATAACAGTCCGCTGCGTTAATATGTGTTTTGTGTCTCATGTTAAGAGAAATAACATGGTCCTTACCCGAGCCTGAGTGGGTAAGCGATCTATGGAGGAGAGAATTTTGTGAAAATTAAGCTGAAATTAGTGCAAAAGATTCAGTGAAAAGTGTACGTGTACGATCGAGAATCTAAACCGAAACTTAAGTGCGTCTAACAGCGATCTGAGAAGGTAGGTGAAAGTTAAATTTATATTTAAGTGAATTAAACTATAAACATGTCTTTGACTAAATTAAAAAAAGACGAATTAAGACTCGTCGCAGAAGAATTAAACTTAAATGTACCGGAGGGTGCAAAAATTGCCGATTTAAAAATTTTAATTGAAAACAGCGAAGTGTATAAAACAGATCAAGAGCTATTTAAATGCGCACTGGATTATGCTATAGAGGAAGTAAAAAATAAAAAGTCCGATAGTGAATCTAAATTAGAATTTGAGCGAATTAAATTAGCCGATAGTGAATCTAAATTAGAACTTGAGCGAATTAAATTAGCGCAATTAGAAAAACAATTAGCGCTAGCTAATGTTCAAAAAGAGTTACCGCATAATTCCGTAATCGCAAAAGAAAGTGTTTCTGAGCATCCGAATAATATTAATATCGAAACTTTATTAAAATCGGTAAAAACCTTAACTATACCTGTACCCTCACGAGTTGAATCTTATAATTCATTTTTTCAGTCGTTGGAAAAAGCATTCAAAACAAAAGAAGTTCCCGAGCAATTTAAATGTGAAATTCTTTTAAATATTTTAGGTGAGAGAGCTAACAATTTAGTGGTTCACATTTCCGAAGAAGAGTTAACTAATTACGATAAACTCAAAGATTTAGTGCTAAAAGAATTTTCCCCTACACCACAAGAATGCTTTAATAAATTCCAAAGAGCACAAAAAATAAGTTCAGAGAATTATGTACAATTTGCGTCAAGGCTAAGTGCGACGTTTGAATATTATTGTCAATTACGTAATGTAAATGATTTTAAATCCGTCTGTGAGTTAATAGTATCGGATAAAATAATGAGTACTCTCGATAGAGAATTGATGACTCATATTAGTGTAAAACAGGGAGAAAAGTATTTTAAACCACATGAATTGGGACGTGAGTGTGATATTTATTTATCTTCGAAAGGCAAAAGCAAAAATGAAACATTTTCGAAATCTTTCAGTGGAAATACTAAGCGTTACGAATTTAATAAACAAAATAGAGTTAATAATTCGAGTGTACAGAGAGGAGCAACAAATGTATTTTTATCTGAAATAAAAAATGATAACTGTGTATTATGTAAAAACAATGAGTCTCATGCTTTGCAATTTTGCCCCCAATTCAAAAGAATGTCTGTGCACGATAGAGTAGAGTTTGTAAAAAATAATAGACTATGTTATAAGTGTTTTTCCCCTAGATGTGAAGTTAATATATGCAGAATGAGAAACTGCTTTCTATGTAAAAAGGCGCATCACAAACTTTTACATTATCCGAGGGAAATTAAAAACAATTCCTCCACTCCCAATATGGCGCCAATTAATGATCAAAATAAATCACAAACAACCGCGTTTAATGTAAGTGCTGAATCATTCGTTCCGAGAGAAGACACTACTCAAATAGTGGCGACCGCATGTTTTAAAAACAAATGCTTATTAAGTACGGCATTAATCCTCGTAAGGGATAAATATTCGGAATGGCAGATGTGTAGAGCGTTACTGGATTCGGGTAGTGAAACCTGTCTAATTTCAAATGAATGTGCTAATAAATTGCAACTTAAGAGTGAAAAAATAAATACATTGATTTCTTGTTTAAACGATACTTCTATGATGGTAAATGGGTGTGTTAAAGTGGCGATTTCAAATAAAAACAAATCTTTTGAAAGAGAATTAGATATGCTCATAGTTAAAAAAATCACAGAATTTATTCCGAATAAAACTTTAAATATAAATGTCGATTTTTCAAATTTCGTGGAATTAGCAGATGACACTTTTAATATTCCGGGAAAAATAGATTTATTATTGGGTGCAAATATATTTTACGAGTTGATAAAGTCGGAAAGAATTAAAATAAAAAATTCGCAATTGCTTTTGGTCAATAGCGTATTTGGGTATGTAGTGACCGGAAATTTAGATTCAATAAATGAATCAAAGGTTCACTGCGGTTTGATTCGTGATGAGGACTTAAATAAAACACTAGAAAAATTCTGGCAAATAGAAAATGTCGAGGAAACAATAACAAAGAGTAAAGAAAACTTAATTTGCGAGAAACACTTTGAGGATACTCATTTTAGAACTAGGGAAGGGAAATACGTTGTTTCAATGCCCCTAAAGGAAGATCCCTCATGTTTAGGAAACTCAAAAGATATAGCCCTCAAACGTCTCAGATCGCTGTGGAATCGCTTAGCTAAAGATGAAATTTATTTAAATTTATATCGTGATTTCTTAAAAGAATATGAGAAACTGGGACACATGAGAGAGGTTACTAGAGAAATTGAACCAGAGGTAACATATTATGCTACACATCATGGAATCTATCGTCCAGAAAAGTCCACGACAAAACTTCGTGTTGTATTTAATTGTTCTTCAGTAACTGATAAGAGAATATCCCTTAATGATATTCAGTTTAATGGAGGAGTGATTCAGGAGGACTTATATACTCAAATGCTAAGGTTCCGCACATATGCATATGCCTTTACTGCTGATATCAAAATGATGTATCGAACTATTTTAATCAATCCAAATCAGCGTAATCTTCAGAGAATCGTTTGGTGTGAAAATGAAGATGAACCGCCAAAAATATACGAACTATCTACCGTTACTTACGGCACGGTAAGCGCACCTTACTTAGCGCAAAGAACACTTAAACAGCTTTCAGTTGACGAACAAGCCAATTTCCCCATGGCTGCTCCCGTCCTGCAAAATAATTTTTACATGGATGACTGTTTGTGCGGTGCAGACACATTAGAGGAGGCAATTGAGCTCAAGCAACAATTAAAAGGGATTTTGCAAAGTGCTGACATGACACTACACAAGCTCTGCGCCAATCACGTGAAACTAGCACCAGATTCTGAATGTGATTATAATTTTGCAACGTTAATAGAGACAAAAACTTTAGGTGTATCCTGGAAACCAATTTTAGATTGTTTTCTATTCAGAGTAAAGGTATGCTTGGAGAATTCTTACACAAAACGTGACGTTTTGTCCACTATTGCCAAGCTCTTCGACCCGATTGGTCTAATGGCACCGGTAATAGCAAAGGCAAAGATTTTCCTTCAGCGTTTGTGGAGAATCAAAATGGACTGGAATGACTCTTTACCAGATGAAGAATATCGAGAGTGGCATCAATTTCTAGTGTCTTTAGAGAGCATCAACAATATAGAGATTCCAAGACGCATCTTCATCACTATTCCAAAAAGTGTAGAAATCCATGGCTTCGCTGATGCATCTCAGCAATGTTATGGTGCAGCAGTCTACTGTAAATCTAAAAATTCAGTGAATGAGACTTTGGTTAGTTTGATAACGAGCAAATCAAGAGTTGCGCCTATAAAAAGTCTGACTATCCCAAGACTTGAGTTATGTGCTGCTGTTCTTCTGTCAAAACTTGTGAAACGAGTGGATGCTGCGTTAAAGTTAGAAACTGTTGAAATATACCTTTGGACAGACTCTATGATAGTTCTAGCGTGGCTTCAAAAAGAACCCATAGATTTAAAAACCTTTGTTCAAAACAGAGTGGCCACAATACAAGAACTATTTCCTAATCAGCGATGGAGACATGTACCAACTGATGAAAATCCTGCAGACTTAGTTTCACGAGGTGTTGATCCTGATAAACTTCTGCACAACAACTTATGGTTTCATGGTCCGATGTTTCTTGCCGAAAATGACTATCCAAATCGAACTATAAGTTGTAGTGAGAAACACAATGAGTACTATTCAGAACTGAGAAACTCCACCACTGGAGACTTTGAGGACTTTCCGTCTGTGCTTAATATCCATACTAATAATTTTATAAATGATTTACTTGATTTAAGCAATAACTATATAACTATTTTACGTGTTGTGAGTTTTCTTTTCAGATTCATTTACAATTGTAAAAATCCAGATGCAAGAAAAATTGGTCCCTTGTTAGTAAGTGAAGTAAATGCAGCTGAAATTTGGTTGATAAAATGTTTTCAACGAAGTGAGTTCCCAGAGGAAATCAAAAGCTTGGAAAAGGGTAAGCCTATTCCGAGGAACAGTAAGTTGTCTTCCTTGTGTGTTTTTCTAGATGAAAATAAGCTGATGAGAGTTGGTGGTAGATTATCTCTGTCTGACTTGCCTGTTAATTCTAAGTTCCCCATCATTTTACCGGGTAAGAATTCTTTAACCACCATGATTTTGAGATATTGTCATTTAAAATATTTGCACTTGGGACCACAAGCATTATTATATCAAGTTCGACAAAAGTTCTGGCCTCTTAACGGTAGAAATAATTGTAGGAAAATTGTACATAGTTGTATCACATGCTTTAAAAACAAACCTGTTATGAGTAATCAAATAATGGCTGATCTACCAAAGGAGCGTACAAGACCTAATTATCCATTTAACATCACGGGAATTGATTTTTGTGGCCCATTTTCTATTAAGTTCAAAAACCAGAGAAAAGGGGTCACAAATAAGGTTTATGTTGCTGTTTATATTTGCTTGTGTACCAAGGCAATACACTTAGATTTTGTAACTGATTTAACGTCTCAATCGTTCATTGCCAGTCTAAAACGTTTTTTTGGGAGACGGGGCAAGTGTTCAACAATCATGACCGATAATGCAAAAACATTTATCGGTGCTAACATTGAGATTAAAAAGTTAAGGAAAATGATAAATTGCCCAGATGAGACGTTAGCCAGTTATTTTACTAATGAAGGGATTGATTGGAAATTTATCCCACCAAGGTCACCAAACTTTGGGGGAATTTGGGAGGCTGGTGTGAAGTCGTTTAAGTTCCACCTAAAAAGAGTAATCGGCAATCAAAATTTAACTTTGGAAGAATTTTTAACAATTTTGACTGAAATCGAAGGTGTTTTGAATTCCAGACCTCTCACTCCACTTTCACCGGAGTTTGATGAATTTGAAACTCTATCACCTGGTCATTTCTTGATAGGTAGGCCCATCACCTCACTCGCTGAACCCCAACTAATAGATATAACTGAGAATAGGCTTTCTAACTGGCAAAAGATTAATAAGTATAGTCAGAGAAAATGGAAGTTGTGGAAAAGAGACTACCTTAATAATTTACAGGAACGTAATAAATGGAAATTTGAAAAGAATAATGTAGAAATAGGAACCCTGTGTTTGATAAAGGAGGAGAATTTACCATCTACACAATGGTTAGTAGGACGGATTGTTGAGGTGATGCCTGGCCATGACAGAAAAATAAGAGTAGTGAAGTTAAGTTTACCTAATGGCAAACTACTTCAAAGAAATGTTCGTGACATTTGTATTCTTCCCATAGAGTAATTGTGTAAATGAAAAAATAGCTTTAGTTTTATATCTCAATGTCTTTTATATTACAATGTTAATTGTATTTAGTGATTTATATTATTGAATATAACAATGATTGCCTGGTTGAACCAGTGCAATGTGGGGCGGTATGTTCAGTTTTGTATGCGAGCAACGCCCTCGATGTAAAAAACGAGAACTAGTGTGTGTATTACCAACCTCGAAAGAGGCAAGTGTGTGAATTCAATGTGCAAATAAAATAACAGTCCGCTGCGTTAATATGTGTTTTGTGTCTCATGTTAAGAGAAATAACACCCTGCATTTCAGAGAAATGGGGACACTTTGCATTTACTCGAATGATCGTTTTTTTTTTTTTTTTTTTTTTAAATCCTGTTTAGGAACACATTAAAATGCATAAGAATTGTATCTTATAGACAGAAACCGATTGAAGATTTGAAATTTGGGACTCGGAAATATTTAAGATCAGATCAGAAATCTCCCGCAATGATAAAAAATTTCTCAATAATTAATTTTGTAAATTAAATGATGAATCACTGTTTCTTTTAGATCTAAATAAGTGAGCATTTAAAAAATTAATGTTTTGAAATAAGGCTAGTTTGGAAGGTTTTACCTTTTACGCAGAAAAATATATCGGTGTTTCATGCCGTACTTCATAGCCATAGAATATATATATAATAAATTTAACATTTTTCCTTATCTTGTTTTAAAATAATAGCAAATAATAAAAAATATGTTTAATAAAACGACTGCATCAAAGGGTTAGATTAGATCAGATAACACCATAAATGTCCAAAGTTGACTTTATTCTTGGAAAATATAAATTTCTGAAGTATTAATAAAAAATAGAATTATAAATTTTCCCTAAATGTTTTATTGCGAATTAAATTTAGGTTGAATTTTCGGCAGAGGTTAAAGTTTTGGTCAGCAGCTTGCATAATATTTCCGACTTTTTTTTACATATTACTATAATATTTCCGACTTTTTTTTACATATTACTATAATATTTCCGACTTTTATTGTTCTATAACAAAGTTATCGATTTTGTTAACGAAAAGTGTTCTAAATAAGTCATTCGTAAATAAACAGTAGTAAAAAATTTTTACATTTAAAATGATAGACTGGCTTTAAGATATTCTCGTTTGAACCGATGATTTCACATTTAACCCTTTCGCGCCGACTGTCGCAAATACATGACAGCATAAAACCGTATCAATCAGGGTAAAAAGATAAAACTGGTAATCAAAGTAATTCTTTAACAGTTTATTTGTAGGCGGAGTTATAATTGTTTGATTTATTTAATTCACCATTACTTCAGTTCAAAATAAAATTATTTAGTTATACTTTGAACTAACATTGATTATATGTATGATTAAACTAACAATAATTAAAGTCAAAGCAAAGTAAGTCTGTCAAATTAGTGACGCCTATATTTAAGCTACCGTTTTTTATTTATTTACATCCTGATTCTGTACAAATGCTTTTATGAATCACCCGTCCCCAAGGGGTTAATGACACAAATTTGTTTGACTTCAAAATGTAATTTATGTACCAAATATATTACAATATGTTTTATATTAACAAGTTGAATGCCACGCTAATTGTACATGGCTTGCCCGTCTTGCCGAAAGGTAAATAACTACAAACTAAATTTGCAATAATTAGACAGATTTTGCTAGTTTTTTAAAAGATTTAGCGTAACATATCTGCTTGCTTGCTTTATTTAAACAACTGGGTGGCTAGGCCACGCAACAGCCCCTAGCACATCCATCTTTAAAATATTATTACAGTGAATATAACATTTTGATTTATGTAACAGTGTGGTAACATAAAAATAACCATGATTAGAAATTTGTACAACTTGATCGATGATTTACATAAATTGCCTTTAAAAAAGAAGTTAATACAGCCATGATTAGGTCGATATACATGAGATACAAGCTTTATCTGTGATATTACATAAATTGCAGTTGAAATTTGAAATTGAGCATAAAAAATTGATGATAACATATATACAAATGATCGGGAAAATTATGAAGATTATAAATAATAATTATGAAAATTATAAATTATAAAGATTCTACATAAATTTTTCTAAGCCATAGTGGCGCCATCTGGTGTGATAAACATTCAAGAATATAAATATGCATAGTACTAGAGATATTATCAAAAGTACGAAAAAGAGTTCAGGTTTAGTCAAAGTGGCTTTAATCTGGAGTGGAGTCACGCATGATTGCTTGAAGTAGTTGTAAGACTTCTCTGTTTCTTAATAGTTCTTTTAATTCTTTGATGATTGAGACAAGTCTATGGCCTTGACCTGCCGTTGTTGGTGGAGTTACAGTTGGAGTTGCTCGAGAGCCCTTCCTGGGGGGACGGATGCTGCATTCCGTGAAGTTGGCGGTGTGTGCCTCACCACAGTTGCAGCATTTGGGTGGTGTAGTTTTGTCTTTATGGCACTGAAAGGAACGGTGGTCGGCGGCACATTTAAAATATCTTGGTTGAGATTTGCACGTTCGCTGTGTGTGGCCGAAATTCTGGCAGTTGTTACATTGGATTGGGCTATTCCCGCCACGGAATCTTTCAATTTTCACGGGAAGGTCACAAATATTGGTAACTGAGTAGATTTGCTGATTTTGGTCTGTTTTGATCAATATTGTGAGAAAAAGTGGGAGGAGCCAATAGGCCTCGCCCACTTTTCTCTTAAACTGTATGACTTTTTGTGTTATAATGCCTGTCTTGGCTAATTCAAGGGAGATATGTTCTGCATTAGTGCCAACTGGTAGTCCACGGACTAGAACTTTAATGTGCATGATTGGTAGATCTATTTCTGGAGTTGTGGGTGGAGCTGCAGTTGCATGGTAATCCTCCTTGAGTTGGGCTAAGTCAGGATCTACATTGGTTTCAGAAAGTTGCAAGGAAGTGGCGACATCTAGTAGTAATGGAGGGCTGTTATTTGTAGTCATGAAGGAATTTTCTTCAGATTTTTCAACGTTATTTTGCTTTTTCTTTTTCTTTTTCCACTTTTTTGGAGGGGGCGCTGCATTATTTTTAGCTGTATTTTCTGTATAGGTTGTCATTTCGCTTCTCTGTTCTAACTTTTGGCCTGCATCTTGAGTTTCCATAAGTTGAGTTTTGAGTTGCGAGCAATTCTGGAGTACTTTCGCTGTTGTTTCAATTTGCTCGTTGGTCATCCTTATCATTTCCATCCATTCTTCATGTAACATTCGTTCACCTGGACTCATGCTTTCCACATTTACCGTTGGTTCTCGTGATGTCTTTTCGGTTTGCCGTTTTCCGCCACGTGGATGATTTTGATATGTAGCCATATTGCGTGATTTGATTTTGTTGTCGAATTCTGTGGGTTCCTCATCCGTCGTAGAGTCACTGAGGTTTTGACGCCCGGTAGGCGTGCTTGTCTTTCCACCACGTCCGCAACGTCGAAGACTCATTTTGCAGTACTTTAAAAATTGAATTGAATAAGCTTAAACTTAATTTTTGCACTTTACTTTAAACTACGAGCTTCAAACTTTGCCACGTCCAGACATAATTGTGAGAGAATCATTAAGAACTACTCACCAAAAGGATTAAACATCAATAACTCAAAACTTCAAAATTTTTTCCTCCTCAGGAACATCAAATGAGCGGCATCGAAGGCAGAAACCAGGTTTCGCATCGAAATTTCTTTCGACATAGACATATCACATCGCATGACCGTAACATATCTGAAAAAGATGGTGAATTATATAAGCCTACGAATTGTTTGTAAATCCTTGTGAAGAATATATTTCCAAATTGGTTAAAAACTGTAGCTTGTAAAAAAAGATTTTCCTAGAAAATTTGAAATCAAAGAGGCGAATCAGTTCAAACATTTCACAAGCCATACAACAAACAAAAAAAATAAAAATAAATAAATAAAAACTGTTCCCCAGTGCAATTAATCTAATGGATAAGGACTTAATCTTAAGGCCTCGATAGCTTAACCTAAAATATACTAATTAATTTGTGCAAACGATAGTTTAAGTTACAAAATTTTTGTTTAACAAAATTTTTGTTTTGTTAAACAAAACGACAAACGTTTTGTTTATGACCTGGTTTTTTACAATAGAAAAAAATTATTCTCTTATTCTTGAATGTATTATTACTTGTTCTAGGAAAATTATTTGAAATACTGTTTCATTGTTAGTTGGTTTAATTAAATTACGAAATTTAAGTGCATTCGGCTAGTGAGTGAGCTTCATTACAGTATGAACAATTTTGTAGCAAATTTATTTTATTGTTTAAGGCGTCTATCTGATTTTGGATATTAAGGATATCTCTATTAGCAGGGGCGGCTGAACTTAATATGTTATGGGCCTCAGCTTGTAGCATAGTCTGTTGGGCTACTGAAATATTATGAGCTTTATTAATAAGCTCTTTAAAGTTGTCGGTTTTCTCAAGCATAAGTTTTTCTTTTAAATTTAAAGGTAGGGCATTAAAGAGTTGTAGGGATTTAATTTGATTGAGAGCTACAGGATCCGTGACAGAGTTATAGGTTTTTGAAACTAAAGTATTAATTCTATGGCCAAAATTTTTTATGCCCTCACCTGGCAATAACTGAACATTATTAAGAGTTAATAAATTAGTAGAAGGATTATCCTCATTTGAAAAAAAAAGATTTTAATAGAGCTATTGCATCATCAAATTTAACACTTTTAAATTCTGGGGACGTTTGAAAATAATTTCTGGCATTGCCAGTAAGCTTCGATTTTAAAAATAACAAAGCAACATCATCCGACCAACTATTGAGTTTTCTTAAATCATTTACTTGTTCAAGAAACCATTCTGGAGACTCGTCTCCACTATAATTTTGAATATTGATATTTATTTTTTCCGCCATATCGTAATTTTTACCTCTAGTTATGAGGTTTAGGACCTCTGTCATAAATATATATTGAATTATACGCATCAGATAAGCAACATTTTAACAATACACATCACAAGAAAAACAGCACCATACGGCACCAAAAATATGTTGTATTGATATGATTCAATGCAAATTTTAGAATAAATAAATAATTACAATATTAAATTAAGGTATTAATCATAATAGGAAGCATTTAAGGCACTAATGGCAATGTATAATATAAAAGTGAAAACATAAAATGTGATCGTATATTTAAAGACAGTGTTCAAATGGATTTACCTGATCCTTCGTTCCAGAAGGATCTCCAGGATCGTGTGCTCTAATGGTGCACCTTGAATAGGAAAAAAATCACGAGAGGTTTTTTTAGGAAATTTTAAGAAACTTTATTTCTACTTCTCATCACTGGTTCTAGATGCAGGTGGCTCCGGACAGGTGGTGTTAACACATACGGGATCTCGTGGGAGAAAAACTCACATCTTAAATAAAAAAAGTAATCATTCACGTTGTCTTGCTGTTTTATGAATGCTTCGCTATTTTCACCTTTTCAATGCTTGTTATTACGTAGGTATTGCACTTGAAGCTGCAACGACCCATTTTTTTTTTATTAATTGTTAACACCTGATCTAAAAACACGAATTTTACTAGTGGAGAATGTGTTGGTGTCAAAACTCTTAAAATAGTTAAATCTCTATGAATTTATTCATTTTCAATTTTACACCTTATCTTCATACAAAAGGGTTTCTTCACAGGATGATTATCTGTAGTTAACTCTAATTTCTCATGAACGCATTTTTTCCTTCATAATGAATGTTCTACATTCAGCTGTCAGACCACCCAGATGTGTTACAATTTACTCATTCATTTCTGTAGAAGATAAGCGTTATCAGCATAGCTTCTAAAGGCTATTGTTAAATGAAAATTAACATGGCATATAGTAGGTTTTCTCCATTTTTTACCTGAAGTTGGGACTGATATCTTTGTCACCAAAATTATGGTGTGGTAGTGTAAGAAATTTCTTTGATATTCCCCTTTCCTTTCAAAGAAATTTCTTGTCACCACACCCATATATACTGCACCATATGTATATAAACAGATGCCGATTTCCAACTGTTCAGTAAAATGCAGAACAATTTAGTCCCATACTCAAAAAGAAATAATTACAAGTGAAACGTGACAGAAAGATAAATCTTAGACTAGAAGGCAGTGTTGAAATAGGAAGTAATTGTGTTCCCTAGCATACGTAAAGAATAGCTGTCTGGCTGATTAACGATGGGGTCGGAGGTTAAAAAATTATGCATTAAATATAGTAGTTAAATATAGATTATTAAATATAGTCATTAAAAATTTTAAAAATGAAATTAAGAAAAATTAATAGTTAGTAAATAAAAATTTAGACATTGTTTGTGTATATATATATATTTGCTAAGCTTTGAAGATATTGTTATATAGTTGTACATTTATTTTGTTTGCTTTCAATCCACTTTTTCAATTTATGATAATTTTTCAATTATTAGATTCTTATTAAATTGCACATAAACTTACTTTTACTATAGCATTTATTTATAGAAATTCAAAAGCAGTTTTATAGTTTTTATTATGAATATAATTTTTTTAGATCAATTTAGTTAAATACACATATTTATGCATTTTATTTTTAACGACAATATTTTAAAAATTCTTGAGAAAAATTATCAAATACTCGTATGAAGAGGACACGTGGAAAAATTACAGCAATAATTTATGTTTCAAAAACGAAGAAATGGATGCTTCAAAATATTTTTATATAAATTATGGAAAGACATATATAAAATTTGGCATCTATTTCGAGTCATTTACTTTCAAATAATTAAAAATTAGTTAAACAATTTAGATTATTTACAAGAACCTTATAAGAAATAATTTTATTAATTATTATACTTCTTCATTTTCAAACTTAAAAATTTTTTCCGATGCACCGAGTTGAAATTCACATAAAAATATAATTGCTAGATAAGATAATTTATTTGAAAAAAATTGAACTTTTCGATTTTTTAAAATGATATAGAAATATTGTACTTAAAATATTATTGTTCCAATAGTTCTTCAGCATTTTTTTAATTTTTATGCACAAGTTTACAAACTCTTTTATGGTGCAGCGTTTGAAGGAATATTATTTACAAATGAAAACTACATTGAAATGAATTTAATGCTGGCTAAAGGGAAAAATATTTTTTATACCTTGAGGAGGATTTAATAGTTTCTGGGGATAATATTTTTAATGGTTTCAGAGCCTTGTTAAATAATAAGAAAAGTTTCTCTTATTTCATATTATAAATTGATATAAAATAAGACACACATTTAGGTTGAATAATATTTTAGTACTATCACCAAATCAATTTCTTCTTAATGACTGATGTTAATTTTAAATGTTGGTTTCTCAGAAATTTAAAATTCATTTTTCAATCATTTAAGTTATTGAATTATATTAGTTTTTGTTATACAAGAAGAAAAAAAGGATTTTTTTTGTGCGAGAATATTATTATCAATTTAAATGTTTTATTTAGATTTTGTATAACTGGATTACATGGAATTACATACTTATGCTTCAATATAAATAATAAAATTAAAAAAAAAAATGAAAACCAAAAACAAATGCAAGCATTTATTAATATTTTATAAATCTCGTTACGTTAGCGATATTCTTGCTTCAAATTATGTCTTTCTTCCCTCTGAACTCCTATTTTGGGGATATTTCCACAGGTGAATAAAGAGATGATCAGTCATTCTGTCAATGCAGAGTAAAACTGGGGGTAGGAAATTTTTGCTACTTGTTTCCCTACTTCGGGCGTTTGCGGTATTCTGGGCATGTTGAGGTTTGGAGGGCTCGGTATTTAAAGAGTTAAATTTATGCCGAACTCAGCAAGGATAAAGCGCATCAAATGCGCAATTTAAAATTCGCATGTCGTAATAAAATTATCGGAATTTTTCACACTACATGGGTTTGCATAGCAATAATTGGCGGAAAAATTTTTTAAAAGAAAGAAAGAAAGAATTGAAAAAAAAAAAGACAAAAAATCACTTAGACTGTTTAAGAAAATCATTTTGATTTAAGATGAAACATTTACTAAACATACATTTACTATAGAATCTGTAAAAACTGGCTTTTTTATTCTTCTTTATTATAATTATTATTATTTACCTTTTTGGTTGATATACATAATAAAGTAAAATTGATTGTTAATGCAATTGTTGTTGTTGTTTTCATTTTCCTTTAAATTTGTTAAAGATTTCAGGAAGGAAAAAAAATCCCACTTAATCTCATTTTGCGATAGTGATTGTAAATTTAAATTTATTCAATCATTATTAGTTTTATGCATAATCTAAAATCATTTAATTTCATCGTTTTTTTTTCTCTTTATAACTATATGTTTTTTTTTGCTCAGGAAATACTTCTTTCATCCTATTGTTTGGAGAAAAGCATACCAGACATGTTTGCTCTATGGAAAGACATTTTTATTGAGTAAGTTTAATTTTTTACTTCTCTGTATTTCTGGTAAGTTTTTTTTACGTTTCTTGCATATTTTAGTTGTATGGAATAATTTTCCTTATGTTATGAAAATTTGCAAACATTTGTCGAAAAATGCTTTAAATTTAAAAATTTTAAGAATTTGTGGCTCAGCTTGCAGTAGCATTTAAGAGGTATCTTTTCTTAACAAGAATATCTGTAAAAATTAGGAATTATAATTTCTTCTGTTGTATTTAACGGCATAAGAAGCTCGAATCGGTATATTCAGTCAGCGAAAATGACGCTTCAGAATTGATATCTTCCTCCTCTTCAATGGACTCGTCCGAGATTCGGCTGAATGATTGTGGTTGGAAACTTTTCCATAACACCACCAAAAGATTTAAGACATTTTTTCTTTTTTTCAACCTTCAAAAGGACAAAAATATGCTCACAGTGGTGATTCAAAAGTTTACTGCTAGTAGCCAACTGATTTCCCCCTTTTTTTAATTCAGAATGCTCTCCATTTGCATTTCTTTAAAAAAAATATGGAGTTAATATGATTATATCGTAATATTTCGTTTTATTTCCCACTTGTTTCTTAAAATTTTTCTTCATTTTAGAAATGAGTCTTACAATGTTTATCATCATTTGAAGAAGGCTAAAAAAAATAAGCCTTACATTTATATCATATTAAAAGTTTTCTTGATCCTTTAAAATTTTTTGATATTTAAAAAATAACCGCATGTTTCGAAAAGGGGAAACTGTTTAAAATACTACAGCTGACAACTGGCCAGTAGAAAAATTTTGTAAGTTTGTCCTATATCTTCCTAATATTTACATTTTTTAAGGTAAACTTTTACTTAATGATTTGAACTGTAAAGTACTTTTTTTTTACTGAAAGGTTCATCTTGAGGATGGTGATCATTTCACACAGTTGGTGCGACTTATTGCTTCAAATATGGCCCAAGGGGTGTCCCGTAATGGCCACGCATATGCCATGAGAAAGTCCAGCAGCACCCTTTCACCTGTTGCTGCTGTCAGAGAAAATACATCTGGCTTGGCTCAAATAATCACACCCTTTACATAAGGTTGTCTAAGAAATGTTGATCTCTAAATGAAATTTTAATATAAGTTTGTTATAATTATATGCATTTGTTCAATATGGCATGAAGATTGCAGACATTTCATCATACACTATTTAAATTGATCACATTTGAAATATAATCAAATGTAATGCATCATTTGTTGCCTTTTAAGAGTAATGTGTAAATGTACAAGCTATCCCCCCCCGCAAATTTTTTTAATCAAAAAAATTAAAGCACCAATGAAATAAAAGCTTTTTTTGATGTTCAAATTAAATTAAAATTAATTATTTTCATCCATTTTATTTAGATTTTACTTAAAGATTTCATGACTTATATTCTTTGTTCTTTTATGTTTTGATTTTTTGGAAGCAAATTGTTTCAGTTATCAGTTAGGAACTTAAATTTTATCTTGAAAAACTCTGTAATATCAAAATTTTTATAGAAATTTTTTAGAAAAAAGTATCATTTTTTTTCAATTGAAATTGTATGGAGATTCTAATAAAGATTATTAGTTTACTTAATGTCTTGATTGATTTCTAATATTCCGATAATTTAATAACTATTAAAAATTTATGTGGTTTGATACCGAATAAAAATATCTGATACAATAATTTTGCATTTTGTTCATTAAACTCTAAAAAGATTTAGAGGAAAATAGCATTTATTGTTCTTGAAAAAAGTAAGCTCTTTTTTTTACTTATTTTAATTTCCAATTATATCCTTTTAATTTCACGTTCTTGAAAAATTTGGTTGAAGCTTCTAGCCATGATGAAATACTTCAAAAGATTAGGAAGTTAGCTGATAATTTATTTTACCTAAAGATCAAATAGTATCTATTTAATATCTCAGTATATATTTTTTCTTTTTCACTTTTTGTGCTTAAAATAATAATACGATATATTTGTTCAAATGAGACATTTTTATTTATTTTTATTGACCTTCTGCAAAGTTTTTATTCTTCGTATAATGTATTGTATAAAGTTACATTGCATGATATTTATTGCAAAATTTTATATTGCAAATTGAATAACTTATTTACAATTCTTACTACAAAGTGTTTTTTAATACACTTTTATTCATAGGGCAAGCAGTAAACTTTAAATATTTATTTATTTTATTTTAGTTTGTCGAAAAATCTGCATATCAGCAGAGTTGCCACTTAACAAAAAGAACAGGGAAAACCTAAAAAAAAATCACTTGAAAATGCAAGGAATTTCGAGTTTTTCTTTAGAAACTGGGAAAATACAGGGAATTTTGTTTCGTTATTTTCGTCTTTTAAAAAATTGTGACCACTCAAAATACAATATATGGAATATTTAAGAAAGATATTTCAGGTATACTGAACTATTTCATTTACTATATCAGTACTTGTTTTAGGTCTGCTCAGCTGTTTATTTTTCCACGAAAGTTTTCAAACAATTGAAACTAGTTTAGTTAGTTTTTTCCTCCTCCAGATTAGAGTGTCAACCCTGTATTGGCGAAAATGAGTAGAAATTTAATGTTCATTTATTTAGCAAGCTGCGATGAAAAGAATTTTACAATGGTGCCATTCTAAGATATGCTCTTCAGTATCGCTTATAATTTGTTTGATATGAATAAATATTTAACATGACAATTGCTGAAGAGATCAAATGTAATATGATTTTACATAATATCCAACGATTGGACTGAGGCTGGACATGATTGGACTGAGGCTGGACATGATTGGACACGAGATGCCAGCTAACACCTGAATTCCTACGTCAACAAATTCAAATTATTATTGAATGTGTACTTGCTAACTGACGTTTAAAAGCATGAGAAAAAGTGGCAAGTTATCGAAAAATAATGCAGCAAAAAACTTTGCATTATTCACATTAAATTTTATATAATCTGTCTAAAGATATAAGACCAAAAAGTTTGTGGGAAATTAAAGTAAACCTCATAACCCTTGTGTTTAATGTGGTTAAATAAAGAAAGGTTTAAAATAGATTTTGATACTCGCCATGAGTATTTTGGAAGGTATGTTTTCAATAGCTTTTACATTATTATTGTTCTAAAGCACTTGGATTTGTTAGTGAATATGATATTCTTTCGCTTATGAAATGTTCTCATAATAAGTTAAATATTTTTTTTATAATTTTGGCTATTATAAAAATTATGAAATAAAATTATAAGTTAAATATTTGTTATACGACTTCGGTTTTACATTTTCTCTCACTTTCATGACTTACTCAGTGAGTTGAGGATTATATCAGAAATAATAAGGAAGTTCATTCATTCCAAGCTGAAATTTCTTTAATTATGTCCCAACATTAATAATGGCAATAATTGTGTATAGGATTAAAACAGTTTTTATTAGGTTATTTTCTAATTTACTAAATAGTCACTTAATTTTTCTATATTTGTTTTACTATTAATTTCTCTTTGTATTTTATACACCAGAAAATTTTACTATCTAAAGTAACAAAGATTTTTGAATTTGCCCAACTTCTGCTGCTTATTGTGTATGCTTGAGGAAATTTTATGGCATTTGTACATTTGTGGGCATTTACAAGGGTGGATAAAAAAAATTATCTCAGTCAAGGTTCGTTTATTTAACTCTCCAAGCGTTGAGCTTCTGGCTAAAATTGTGCAAACATTTTCCTGTTATGCACTATTTTCTGATTCAATAACGTGGAGAACAGGGTTTTTTGATGCAGGAAAGCCAGCATCCAAAAGTACAAAAGAAAAAAAAAATCGAGACTAATGCTCATAGGGTTAAATCCGCTTAATTTAAATCTGTCCATTAAATGATCGAACTGTCGCGATTCAAATTATTCAAATAATTGAATTGAAATTATTTAAAAAAATTTTAATCTGTCAGTTTAAATTTGAATTTAAATTAAGCGATTTATTTAAAAAAAAAGTCAATCATTTAAATCAAATGCTATTTTTTTTAATAAATATTTATTTAAATGCTTATTGCGCTTTTTATTATGAGATTGCTTAAATTTTTTTCGTTGAATTTAATGTATTTAAAATGTTTTTTAAGTTCATTGTTATATTGCGGAAAGGTTTAGTTGATAAAGCTTGTTGTAGCATTTAAGATTTTTACCAAGAATATCTGTAGAAAATATAACTCAATATATTATTCTGCCTCAATTTCACCAAAGTTTGAATCTGTTTATTTAGGGGAAAAAGGTTTCTATTTTTCTTTCTGTTCCACCCTAGTGTATAACATTTAGAATTGCCATTTGCAAAAAATTTTTTTTTTATTTTTTTTCATTCAGAACAAATGTATTTTTGTTCATCTAGCTTTACTTTATTTGCATATCCTAACATAAATTCTTTTTCTTTTCCGCTTAAAAGTTGCAGCCAAGTTATTGCCTTCTGAATATTTACATTCAGAAATAAGGTAAGTTCTATTCCTAACCAACTTGATTTGTATTATTTTTAAATTTTTTTTATTGTTTTTTATTATATGAATCAGTATTAAATTTTTCATATTTCTAGAAAAATGTTCAAAAATAATTGAAGGAAAAATAAATTGTATACCGTCATTAGTTTTTGAGTTATTTTACGCCAAAGTTGATTTTTTCCTCTGTGATTCAAATTAGCAAAAACTATTAGTAGAGTAAGCAAATTATTAGCAATTTTTGCTGCCACATAGTCTTTTGCCTAGAAATGAATAAGACCTTTTACATTGTTTAAATTTTGAATTAGTTTTGTAGCAATTAAATTTTGACGAACTTTAAGTTTTGGAGATGTATAGGGAAAACTAATCACAGTAAATTTAAATGTGTCGATACTAACAGCATGTTAAATAAGGAGGTATTGTCTAGGTAATTTTAATAATTGAAGAGTAATTGTAACAAAAGATGCTTCAGCCTTTATTTTAAAAAAATATTTGAATTGTTACATTTGTGATGAGATTCTAAATAAAGCCTCCAATTAAATAATATGCAGAATAAAAACTCTTTTTGGAAAGGGTTTACTTCTCCAAACTACTGCTGTAATTAGGGAAGAAGAATGAATTGGTTTCTCTTTTTATTTATGGTTGGTGTTTTGTTGCACTTTTGTATCATTTTTTTAACAGCACTGTACAATTTATTAAGATTTTTCTTTTAGAATTCATTTATATTATGTATGTTGATTATATCTGCAGCTAACATATTTTGACATGGAACGTAAAAATGAAATGGTATTTTGCGTGATGCAGTGGGACTAACCAACAACCAGTATGTTTCTTTATTTACTCTAGATAATAAAAAGTCTAAAGTTTCATTTAAGTAAAGTTAATTAATTATTTTAAAAAAGAACAACAACATACTAGACAAGAACAACGGCGATCTCATTCCAGCAATCTAAGAACATCAATGAATCAACCATCTCACAGTTACAATCACAGTTATCTCCATACAGTTCAAACACATTTGTTACAAGTTCAGGTGACATAGCTCTTGTTTGTCCCTTTGCTTCTTTTGCGCATGCGCTGAATCTCAGTACATCTGATGCTCTTTAAATTCTGGGTAAGTTGCTCTCTCCGTTAGTTATTTTTCTGATTGTAACATCCTGTAACGAGAAGTTCTCTATGCTAGTTACGTATTCAGAAAGTTGGACTTCATCACTATTTTATGTTCTTTTGCTCTAGTCTAAAATTTATCTTTCAAATCTTACACTTTAAAGGGAATTTTTTTAAATGGTTTTTATTTTGTCTTATAAAGACATTATTTTCAGAAAAATTAAATTATTATTTTGTGTTTTATTATTTCTACTTCAGAATTAATTTTTCAAATCTTACGCTTTTAAGTTAATTTCTTTAATGGTTTCTTTGTCAAATAAAGGTGTTATTATCAGCAAAATTAAAGTATATTATGAGCTTCATTGCAAATTTGCACATCCACATGATATTATCTTATTATAAGCATTATATATATCCTCATTTGGGCGGGGATAGCCTGGTTGGTAGGGCACTAGACCTATGTCCAGGAGTTCATGGGTTCGATCCCAGGCCGGCCGAAGACTCCCTGTGTAGTAAAATGGTGACTGATGCATGTTAAATCTGTCGAGTCGCAAAGTCCTCCATGTTCCCTTAACAAATTAATACCTCTGGAAGTACTGATCCAGGAGTTTCCTTGTCTTCTGGATTGGTTCAAAATTGCAAGGCTATGGAGTTGAACATTAGTAGTAGAAAATCCAAAATTGGGTTGGCTGTTTAACGACGGATATAAAAATAAAATATATCTTCATTTAACATATATTTTAGCATAGCTTTGTGTGAGGAAAAAATTTTGAATAATTTTTTTCTATTGTAGAGAAAAAGGTGGTGCCCATGGGGGTGTTGCTAATTTAAATACAGAAGGTCATTTCAAATTCTATTCTTATAATTCTATTCTAAACTATGGGGACCATATTTCCCAGATTCCGGCTACCTCCTATATTTCGGGAATCAGAAATCCGAATTTGTTTAAGAAAAAGAGGTATGTTTTCGTGTAATCCAACGACGCAAGTGATTTTCTTTTTTAAATTCAAAACTTTTCTTTTTTTTTAAATTCATTTCATATTAAATAAATATTATAACATCAACGAACAAATTAATATAAAGTCGGATATAACAAATAATTCGGATTGGTGACTATGTGATTGTTGATATTCGCCCTTGAAAGTCAATATTCTTTTGATTTTGGTCATTCACGGTGAAACGCACGCATGCACGCACGCACACAAATATACGTATGTTACGTAGAAAGGGGAAAAGTTTCGAGAACCGATTAAGAAGTTATCTAGTTAGTATAAAAAGTAGTTTTACAGTGCATAAAATAAAAAAAGAACCACTATGAATAACTTTTGATCGAATAATCGGATCTTCAGGTTTAGATCTAAATGATTTAAAAGGGTGAGCTCAACTATGCAAATTTATTAGTGCAGAAGATATTATAAGTTACGAAATTTGACACCAAAACGTACTTTCTCTGCATAAACATACCTGAATTTCGATGGATTTGAATTTCTGATCCCAAAAATATAGGGAAATCTAAAAAATATGCTCTCAATAACTTTGGTTAGGAGAACTGGTCAAAATTTAGTATTACATTGTATCTCGAGAATTTTGTAAGGGAAGTAAAAAAATTTTGCATACAATTAGAAAAGTGATTTTTTCAGAGATAATTTGATTCAAAAAATAGTTTTTAATAAATGTTCATTATTTATTATAATTTTATTTAATAACAGTCGAAAAATTATGATTTGTAAGGTACAATTTTTTTACATTTTTTAAAAGAATGTAATTTTACATTGCGAAATACACATTTTGATTGAACTGTGTCTAAATAGTTCCCGAGAAATTAAATTTCGAAAATGTAAATTATTTTTATCAAAAAACTAAAAAGTCGAGTCAGTTTAAAAGAAAAGATGAATTTAATAAAAACAGAGAAATGATTTAATACTTATTATTTTTTTAAAAAAAAAGTAATAGAAATAATAAAAGCACCCAGATTAAGGAAACTTACCAAGAAGAATAAATCGCAAAATCTTATAAAATTCGGTAAAAATATAAAGCACAGAATTCGATTTATACAAACGCGGATTTTGTCCCAATTTGAAGTTTCGCTATGATTTCGTTAATTGGAAGATTAGATGAAGATAATAACTAGATGACAACTCAGAACTGATTGTCAAAATCGTCGATCTAGGATTCGACATGTAAAGCTATTTATCGCATCCTTCTTTATATGAAATGATGCCCTTTTGTGAACAATATGCTATTTTTATAACCGCTAGGAGTTTGCAATCGTTAATCTTGACTGTTAGGTAATGCTTAGCTTATCTAAAGCCTGCGCTGCCCACGCTTATTTTAAAAACGGCCCAAAACGTCAATATGTTGAAAAATCACAGATTTGTAAAAATTAAAAGCATTTGTGGTCTAATATTCAATATTTAAAAACTTACGCCAATGCTGCATTACCTGGGCTCATAAAATGTTCCAAAAATTGAGAATGAGGCAGTGATTTTGGTAATTTTTATGTAGGTGGGAAAATGTCGCCAATATGGCGATCTTTAAAAATGTTTAATAACTTTAAAAATATTTCAGTTATTTCTACATTCTAAAGCCAAGATAATTCTTCTTCACGGCAAGATATTATATATATTATTATATAAGGCACTTCAACTATGGTTTTTTATTTTCCTTGGCAACAGAGCTTCGAAAAACAGTGACAGGAATCATTGGCGGAGCCTCATAACTGTTTCGTTTTCATTGTGATAATTTGCCTCAACTATTGCAGCTCCACGTAAAGAGCACTGATTGGAAAGAAACAAACATGCTTTAAAACCGAATTAATTACAAATATTTTGTTGATAAATTAACAAAACTATTTCTTTAAAATCTCAAATGTTGAGTATTTAAATCAATTTCTTGGGTTTAAATACAAAATACACGAAAACTACACGCGCTTTGATGATAAGGAAACAGATTTTTTCGTGTTACTGTGTTTCGTGTCGTGATAAAAATGTAAAGCCTCAAACATCCATAAAAAATCTGTTCAAATTCAAGATAATAAGCTATTATTTGTTTTCCTGGTAACAGATACAGTGCACACACCTTCTAGAAAAATGCATGAATGAAAAAAACCTAAGAACAGATGTTTAGAACGTGATGTGGATGAAACAAATTCAAATATAAAAATAAAAAAAATTCCTCTTCATGAAGTACATGACATTGGGTATCTATTACTTACTTAATATGTTGCTTGAATTTTTAATTTGTTTGCTTGTTGTTTCTTCTTCATACGGAATTGAGTACCCTTCAGATAATGCCAGTGAGTATAATCTAGGTCCTGTTATATTTTTATATGAACTAATATTGATATCAAAAGATAAACTGCTTATTTTCTTCAAAATGTACAGTGGCGCTCACGTACTTAAGGACCGTGTTTTCAAAATAAATGCGTCATTATATTGGAATATTATATTATTTTTTGATCAAGATATCTACTATAATGACGAATTCTACCTTAGTTGAACTTCAATCCTCAAATAATTCATTCGTGTTCACAAGTGTTTCATAAAAGTTTATTTAAAAAATATATTTTGTTAAATTTCTTATACTTAAGGACAGTTTGTCTAATCATGAGTTACTGAATGATTACAATCAATTTATCGATCAATGTAAGTGTAATTTACTACATTATCTTTGTTTGATGCTTTAAAACATTATATTAATATTTTTCTAATTTTTTTTAGTACAAAATTCAACATTATTATGAGTAAAGGTAAAAATGTTAGCAATGAACAGAGATGTCGAATAGATACTTTGAGAAAAGAAGGTTCAAGCTTTAGAGAAATTGGTAGGCGGTTAAAATTATCAAAAACAGCAGTTTTCCAAGTATTTAAATCTATTCAAGTGACCAAAAGTATTGAAAAAGCATCCAGAAAACCACGTCCTCGCAGAACTACCGAACGAGAAGATCGAATTATTCATCGAATTTCTGAAACTGATCGTCACAAAACCGCCCCGGACTTCAGAAAAGAATTCGCTGAATTAACAGGCAAGCACGTAAGCAATAATACCATCAAACGGCTTTCAAACTCGTTTTTAACAACTAATGATTTAAAAGGCTCATTATAACCTAATTCTTTTCTCTAATAAACCAGTTGATTTTGAAGTTTTTCCATAAATATATATTAGATATATATTGAAACAATTTTGTTCAATTTTTAAGTCAACTGAAGTATCTAACAATTTGACTTAAGTAATCAAAAGAGTGACTAACAATTAAATTGCACCATTCAGAAAACTCCAGATAATAGATACTTACTATTATGTATCGTGATTTGAAGATAATTTTTTTACCTGGATGCTTTTTGCTGCTATCTGATCCAGGACGCAAAATTTATTATATACATAATTTATTCATTTATTACATAATTTACTATAAAATTATTCAATTAAATTAAATTCTTATCATCAATGTAAAAAAAAAAAGCAATAAACTTATTTTTAAGCTGATTTGGAAATTGTAATAGTAGTAAAAAAGTAAATAATGATTAACAGGCTCTGGTTTACAATTAGAATATATAACTTGTTTTGTTTCTCAAAGAAAATGTATTCAAATTTAATAAGCCATTTTCATAACAATTAATTATTTACAAACATGACAGGTGAAATTTGAAAAACCATTTCATTCAGGAAGATCTACGATATTGCTTGACCATACCTAGTGAATTACTGATATACAATAACTGCATTATCAAAAATGCTTACATAAAAGTGAGATAACATTTAAAAAATTCCCTTACATGAAAGTAATTTCCTGTAAACAATAATTTTATATAATTTATTATCCTTAATAAATAATTCATTTTATTTTGAAAGCATTTTAAGTATAAAATCACTGAAATTTAAGACTCGAAAGTAATAGGAAATCAATACCAAAAAGAGCGAAATTACTACAACACAACAATGCAAATATAATAGAATAAAACGAAATTGAAAAAAAAAAGAAAAAATTATTATTTTTTTTAAATATTTGTATAGTATTTAAAATTATATAAAAAGGCATTTTAATGTATGCATTATATTACGTTAATCATAAATTTAGATAGAATTGAATTCAGTTTTCCTTAATTGAGCATAAAATGGAAATTTTTATAGGAATTTTAAGACTTAAAATTTTTTTCGCTCCAGTAAAACAAAGTCTAAAACAACTTTCCTCGTTCAAGTTTAAAAGATACATTATTAATATAATGTATTTTAAATTATTTTATCTATTCTCTAAAATTCACTAATAAAAAGCACACTGAAATAAAATTGATTACTGAGAAACACCAAACAGCATAATAGAGAACAAAACGGAAATAAATAAAATATTTAAAAAGAAAAACCTATTAAAAGTTTATTAAATGATAGAAATATTAATCTTTTTTTTTTATTCAAGAATCAAAATTTCTATGAACTAATGATAACATTATCATTAAAATATCAGTGATTAACAGAAAGCATTATACAACGTTGGCTTTATCCAAATTTTTTTCAGTAATTTCGGTATTTATGATGGTGCACTTTTAATTATATAACAAATTTGCGTTTGGTAGTCAACAGTTAACACATTGCAATTTTATTAAAAAGATATTTGTTTTAGTGGACGCGGGCATTTCAAAAATAAATTCCCAAAAGCCCGCCATTCCCGAATTTTTAATAAATAAATGAAAAGGTCCATCTCAACAAATCTGTTACAAATTAAGAGGATTTTGTGTTTCGCTAAAACCACAGGGGGAAATGTTTCTAAATAAAGCGTGAAGTTCGCACACCTCTTTCCTTTTGACTGTCAATGAGTTCCTATGCATCACTGTCAAGCAGCTCACCCCCTCCCAATCACTACTACCCATTCACCCTTCAGAGTTCCCCACTGACCCCAGACGGTCGTTAAGTAGTCCGGACTTCTTCAGGCCACTTGGTCTTTAAAGAGTTAATTTTTCATGCATTTATTAATTTTAGAAGAAAAACTTTCCCTTTCATAAATTATATCCCTCAATTGAAGCAGTCATTTTTTGTTGATTGAATCATCATAGAAAATAAATGAATTTTAATACTTTAATAAAAGTTGTAAAAAAACATTTGATATTTATTAAAAAATTTGAAATAAACGCTTTCTATATTATTATATTTATTTTATATATTTCTTTCATTCAATAGAATAATACTGAATTTGAAATTTTTTTTTTCTCAGTTTATGAAAATGAATTTCCATTTTATTCTTAAAAAAATACACAGACATAAAAGAAAAATAAATCATTTTATTTATTTTTACATTATATACCATCAATTTCCATATTTTTTTTAAGTAAGTACTATCAGAGTTTATTAGTCATTCTTCACTCACAAATATGAATAATATATGTTGGTTATTCGACAGTAAAATATTGCATTAAATGTATTACAAGTGATAAGAATTTAAAAATATACACTTATTTATACACACATTTAAGAGTACACAAAAAACACACATTTAAGAGTACACAAAAAACAAAAATTTAAAAAAACATAACTTTATTGTTAACAATTTTTTCGTTCATTTATTAATTTTAGAAGAAAAACTTTCCCTTCATAAATTATATCCCTCAATTGAAGCAGTCATTTTTTGTTGATTGAATCATCATAGAAAATAAATGAATTTTAATACTTTAATAAAAGTTGTAAAAAAACATTTGATATTTATTAAAAAATTTGAAATAAACGCTTTCTATATTATTATATTTCATTTATATATTTCTTTCATTCAATAGAATAATACTGAATTTGAAATTTTTTTTTTCTCAGTTTATGAAAATGAATTTCCATTTTATTCTTAAAAAATACACAGACATAAAAGAAAAATAAATCATTTTATTTATTTTTACATTATATACCATCAATTTCCATATTTTTTTTAAGTAAGTACTATCAGAGTTTATTAGTCATTCTTCACTCACAAATATGAATAATATATGTTGGTTATTCGACAGTAAAATATTGCATTAAATGTATTACAAGTGATAAGAATTTAAAAATATACACTTATTTATACACACATTTAAGAGTACACAAAAAACACACATTTAAGAGTACACAAAAAACAAAAATTTAAAAAAACATAACTTTATTGTTAACAATTTTTTCGTTCATTTATTAATTTTAGAAGAAAAACTTTCCCTTCATAAATTATATCCCTCAATTGAAGCAGTCATTTTTTGTTGATTGAATCATCATAGAAAATAAATGAATTTTAATACTTTAATAAAAGTTGTAAAAAAACATTTGATATTTATTAAAAAATTTGAAATAAACGCTTTCTATATTATTATATTTCATTTATATATTTCTTTCATTCAATAGAATAATACTGAATTTGAATTTTTTTTTTCTCAGTTTATGAAAATGAATTTCCATTTTATTCTTAAAAAATACACAGACATAAAAGAAAAATAAATCATTTTATTTATTTTTACATTATATACCATCAATTTCCATATTTTTTTTAAGTAAGTACTATCAGAGTTTATTAGTCATTCTTCACTCACAAATATGAATAATATATGTTGGTTATTCGACAGTAAAATATTGCATTAAATGTATTACAAGTGATAAGAATTTAAAAATATACACTTATTTATACACACATTTAAGAGTACACAAAAAACACACATTTAAGAGTACACAAAAAACAAAAATTTAAAAAAACATAACTTTATTGTTAACAATTTTTTCGTTCATTTATTAATTTTAGAAGAAAAACTTTCCCTTCATAAATTATATCCCTCAATTGAATTTGTCATTTTTTGAAAAGAATTGAATTTTAATAAGAGTTGTAAAGAACATTTCATACATATGTTAAAAAATTTGAATTAATACTTTAATTTGCCACGATCTTGTAAATGGTTTTTGCAATAATATTGAAAATGATGAATAGTTTAATAATTATTAGAGTAAATTAATTAACAATAAGAGTTTTTATTCACTAAATTTTTTTAAATCAATGAATCTGTAAGACCATTAAGCAAATTTATTTGTTTAAATAAAATCATGATTTTTATCAACCTTGCTTTTTAGAATGAAATTAGTTTTGCATCTTTCCCATATGTAGTTCTCAAAGCTCAAGTAAAATTTAGGCATTTTTATAAACCTAAATTATGCAACATATAAAATGAAATATACTTTTGTAAAAATCCGCCAATAATAAAGATGAATCAAATGATTTATAATTTGAGTAATTCTAAATTTAACAATGTAATTACTGTCCTTTGAATAATATTGTTTTTGTCAAAAGTTGTCTATCTGAAAGAGAATTTTGAAGCAAATTTTTACAATAATACTTCATTCTTATACTTAGGTATTGACTGACAATTGCTTTTACGAGATGAACAACATGATTATCAAGCGGATCATTGTCATATTGATGGTCATTTAAATCTATAAATAGATATTTCCAGTTCACACTTTGAAGTACTTCAACTTTTTATTTTTTTTAAGTTTAAGCTATTTTCTTTACGTTGCCGAAAAACAATTTCACTTTTTTTACAAATAATAAAAACGTCATCACTGGGATGAACCAGTTTACCATTGGATTTGTAAGAAATCAAAGATAATTTTTGGGGTGTTTCCATCTTAGTTAAAGATGCTATACATGTTACACATTTTAAAATATTTTGCAGTTTTTTTGCAACAAAACCTGATATATAGTACACAATATCTTGTGAACATTCACTTAATGAGCTATATAGAAACACATTGTTATGTTCACAAGTATCTATTATCAAAGTTTCATCAGATGAAGAAGTGCTTAAATTGATGACATTTTCTGAAGAATGAAAATTTGGCACACTTAAAATGCTAATCTCATCTAATGGTAGGCAGTTACCATTGGTGGACGAATGTATTTGTGACTGAACAAGAAGCTTTTTATAAGCTGCTCGAAACTGGCGTGCTGTTGGATTGTTGTTGTTTCCACCGTGGAATCTAATAGATGAAAAAAATAACTCCAAATGGTCTTGGCTGACTTTGTAACATGGGAAAAAAATTAATGGGGTTTTAGCAGAAAAGATTAAGCGCTGAACTAAGTTCAGTAAGCTTTTGATACAAATCTTAAAACCTAAAAACCCAGTTTTCCTATTGGAATCCAATATTTTGTTGCCATTTTTACAAACTTTCAATGAGGATATATAAGAATCAGCCATTCTTAAAAAGCTTTCTATCTCATTAAAATTTTTTTCATTAATAGCTTTTTTAAAACCATACTGTGAAAGAGATCTAGTGTTTAAACAATCAAACAAATCATTAAAAATGCGTAAAAACTCAACAGTTGCTTCACTTCCTTCAAATTGTGGAAGTTTTAATTTGACTCTACAATATTCAATCGAATCAGCCACACTTTTACTAAAAAGTTGTGAGGCAAGTTTCACTTTCATTTTTTGTTTAAAATAGTTCACATGAGCTGCCCTTAGCTTATTAGCCAAATGTAAACCTTCATTTTCTTGAAGTTTGTTTAATTCCTTGATAAATCTAAATTCTATTAGATAATTTTCATAGGCAATGCTTCCCTTGTCTCCAAAAGTATTCCTGACTAACTTTAACATGTGAGAAGGATCCAAAAAAACTGAAATAAAACTATTAGAATTAGCAGGATTCTGAAATGTTGTAATCAAATTTTCATGATCTAAACAACATCCAAAGTTTTTTGTCATTGTCAGATTTGTAGCTAGTCCATCAAAGGTCAAAGAAACTACGTCTGCACCAATTTCGTGAAGCAAAGTAAGGCAAGTACTTAATAAAGTTTGTTTCTGGCTAGCATTTATGCCAGCAGTTAGAAAATATCCCAAAGGCAGCTTCCAATGATCATTTATACATACGAGTAATACAACAAAGGCTTCTTTAGCCATCGGAAGTGAATCATCATTTTCATTTTGTCCAAGAGTGACGTGCCCATGGAAATTCTCTCCATCAAACTCAACATGCTGGCGTATGGCCATTTCGTCAAATACTAAGCTGAAGTATAAATGGTAGGCAGTATTCTTTATTTTTAATTCCACAGCATGAAAGCATTCATCTGTGAAACCAGGTTCCCCATCAATCCTTTGGTACCATCTAGCCAGCGTTCTTTGATGAGGTAAGGCTAAATTGAAGGTTTTACGCACAAACTCATACGCTCTCGGTGAATAGAAGTGCAGAGTTAACGCAAAAGCTCGGAGCTCACTTAAATAAGCTTTAGGTTTTGCTTGGTTTGATGCACTAGCCAATTGCCTGGTCAAAAACTCTTTCTTTACACTGGAAACAGTTTCTAATACATGAATTGCATCTTCATCAACAAGTTTTTTCTTTTGCAATTCAGAGAAAAGGATATTCAAGGATGTTACTTTTTTCTTATACCGTCTAGTTTTCTGGTGAAGCACTTTAATCTTTTTATTCTTACTCTCAATAATTTCTGATAACAGATCAATTTTTCTTTTACAAGCTTCCTTGGTTGGAGATTGGCTTAAAATAATTTCTTCATTGGAAGTAGAGGGATTATTTGAAAGAACTGTATTGTTATCAGTACTTTTTTCCTTAATGTAAGCTGAAGGTGGTTTTCTGGACTTATGTTCCTAAAAAATGATTTTCAGTGTAAGTATTAAAGAAGATAAATTTGAAACATCTTTTTTATTTAATAAATGATGAAGAACACTTTTTTACTTTTGAATAAAATATAAGAAATTAATTGATATTAAATTTTCACAGTAACATTAACTTTGAAAATGAAAACTTAGTCGTCAAATTGAAAGTTTGCTAAGCTGAACTACCATTAAGTTATATTTCACTTCACATTAAAATAAAAGAAAATCTCAGTGCTAATTTTAATTTTAACAATACTAAATTAAATATACATTAATTAGTTATATTTATAAAGCACGTAAGAGGCATTGTATGAGATTCCGATTTTTCTATAAGATTTTTTTTGATATATTAAATATTAAAAAGTTCTTTTTTTATTTGAAATCTTTGATTTATCTCTTGAAATTATTTAGTATTTCAAATACGTCCCCATGTCATCATATTTGAATTATTATGTTAAACATGTTTTGTATTAATTGAGGGGGGAAATTTACTTTGGTTTGATACGCTAGCCGATTGACTGGTCAAAATCTCTTTATTTAAGCTGGAAACAGCTTCCAATACATGAACACAAATCTCAAGAAAATAATATAATTGTTTCAATTTAAGATACCTTAGTTATATTTATAAATTTCAGAATATGTTATATCAAGGTAACACTTTTAGGGGGCCAGGCATGGTAAACAAGGTATGATTTTTTTCCACTGTTCCCCAATTAAAAAGAAGAATAAATCGGATTTTGTTATAAGATCGATTAATCAAAATCTGGATAATAGAGGTTGAAATTTGTACAAAGTATTTACAATTTTGCATTAGTCCTTACTTTCCATACCCCTTATTAAAAGCAATGTAAAAAAAATAACAAATAAGAAATTAAGAAATATCAATATGAAGAAATGGATCAGTAATGCATTACAAAGAAATTTACCTTTTTCAAATGAGGTGGAAAAGCAGGAAAAATTGATGGTATTGCGTTTGGTCTAAGACGCACACAAGAGAGAGAAGTTCTGTCAATCATATCTTCTGAGAAATGCTCATTACACAATTTACTACATGAAGAAGGCTTCCAATTAACTCGTCTCACAGCTTTGATCCATAACTGTTTACGTTTTTCATCTTTAGGAAAACTGCAAATAAAATTCCAACTTAAAAGCATGAACATAAAAACTCGTTAATTATATAAGTCTGTTAAAGAACCGACTCAAAAGATTTATAATTAATAATTAGAAACAACTATATTAAAATTTTGATAATTACAGTTAATCCAGTCGATAATTTCAAAAAAATAAATGCAGTAGCACAAATAGTCTGTTTTCAGTCTATTATGCTCAACTAAAACCCACTACTCCAATATAGATTACCCACAACTGAAACTTTTAATTTATTTCATTAATTTAAAAGCATATTAATTATCAATAAAATGCACGAACTTAAATAGTTCGCAAAATGAGAGTGTGGCGGATTTTTGTCAGTTTCTATAGTTCACTGGATTTCCTATTATAAAATTTAAGGAAAGGTTTCTACCAAGGTTATAAAAGTGAAAAAAAGTAACAATTTGGGTGGATTTTTTAAATTATGTTAATGTGTTAAAAGCTCTAAAAAAAATTTATATCATTCATCAGTTCAAGAGTGATCATAAATAAAATAGCAGTTGAATAAAAATCAAATTGTTGACAAACTAGACATTATAATCATATTTTTAAATTCCACTTAATAGCAGAGCAACAGTTCGAAAAGCAACAGTGCTGATTTGTAATGTTTAGATTACGAAATAATAATCAATAACAGAAAAACACACAAATAGATTTGAGAAACTGTTCACGATAGATTAAATTTAATTTCATAAAAGCAAAAAAATATTGTAGCAAGTAAAATAAATACTTTTAACCATTATCTATTCCCACTAATTCGAATAACACATTCTACTTATTGATACTATAATTATACCATATTAATTGTCAATTAAGCAGTATAAAAGTAAACGAAATCTCATAATCTTATCTATAATCAGTTTTATAGTGAAAAGTACTTTATTTTGATATTCTATAAGCCACTTAGAACTTTTATTTTGATTCGTTTCAATAAACATTTATAAGAATCAAGGTTGGGTTTGAAATGAATAGCTAATAGTTAAGAAGAAGAAAAAAAATCTTTAGTCTTCTGACATTAAAGATACAGTTTATTGTAAGAACAGAATTTAAAAATTCTAAATTAGAAAATGAATAAGAGAATTGATTTTACACTTACCTATGAAATGTAATTCCAGTCATTTTCTTTGTCCATCGATTCGTACAGCCGTATGCAACGCAGCTCGTCATTTTTACAAGCAAAATATATTTAATTCAATGTTTAAAAGGTAAAATAAAGAAAATCATTGAAGAGAAATAAAAAAAAGCGATAAAAATAACATTGATCAGCAAGTTCAACGAGCAGAAGATAGCAGCATTCGAATGTTTTGCATAAACCAATATGGCCGACCGGTTACAGTGACGGCTTCACTGTTACTTTCTCATGTCAACTCTACTTATACTCTTTACTCTATGACCAAAACAAATTTTTTAATGAATCAGATATTTGCTCAAACTGTAACCAAAGACAAACCATAGAGCATCTTTTATATAATTGTGATCGGTACCGGACACTCTGAAAAAATTATTTCTTCCAAAAAACAGACCAACAAATTTTTGCAGACAAGGTCTGTAGAGAAATTATTAAGAATATCATTAAAACTACTCTTGAGGAACATATGGCATTAATAAACGAAATTGACAATAACTAAAATTTTAACCTGCTTGCCAAAACTTTTTTTGGAACACATTGCCATTTTAGTGTTTTAACTTGCCTTTGCATTTTATGCATGCTTTAGGTTTGTTTACAACATTTTGATTTTAATACATTTGGTATTTTACATTGCGATTGTATTTTACACACGGTTTTTAGACTGTTATACACCCCCTTTTAGCTCTTACCTTTTAGTATCTATTGGTATTTTATCCTCTGTATTTTTTTGTACCTTAATTGAATTTACTGTGCTTTACTTGTTGTTCTTCATTTTAACTACCTGTTACTACTTCACCCTCACTATTTTGGTTCTACCAGCATGATTCAAGCTGGCTTGTTTGGCTGGATCCTTTCAATACCCTATTGGCAAGTGCATACATCTGTGATTTTGTCTCAGTTTTTACCTATCAATTTTAGCACTATATTCATTTATGTTACTTTATCCTTTCACCTTTTGGTAGTTTCATGAGTTGTATTTACGGCTGTTTTTGGTGCAATTGTTGGATTTTTTGTCTTGCATTGAGGGGTCCACCAGCTCTGGCTCACAGCTCACTCAGTTTTTACAGGTTGTCTCAGGGTTAATAATTTTTGTATTTTATATATACATATATAATTTATGTATTTTATTTATATAAGGGTTAATAATTTTGTATTTTATATATATATAATTTTTGTATTTTATTTATATATTCTCTTCAACACTTGAAGAGTGCCCTGCACTTTCCAATTTGTAGCCCTGGACTATTGTAATATAATACTCCATTCACACATAGACGCCAGCACCCTAAAGCTGCTTAACACAAAAACGAATGGTATTTCTCCTCTCTTACGGGAGAGGAAACATTCAGATAAAAATATTTAAAAAAAAATGATTGAAAAATAAATATTAAATAAATTAAAATAAAAATATGAAATAAAACGATAAATTATTTTAATACTAAATTAATTCAAGAATTTAATTTAGGAATGCCAGCATAACAAAAGAATTTTAAAAAGAAAATACTCATATAAAGATACTCGTGAAACAAAAACATGCTAAAGAATAAAATATTAACTATGTTAAAGACTTTAATAAAAAAAAAAAAAACATTACATTTTCTTCTGCTGAGAGCATTCTGAAATATTAAAATCTGAGTCTCAGTAATATTAAAACAATATCCAAAAACCAAAGTGGGAATATATATGTAGATTTTACTAGCCGTAAACACTGATTGTTGTGCTGACCTTTGGTATAATGGAGTTGATTTGTTTATTAGCTTCTTTCACAGTTAATTTGATTGAACTAATTACGCAACTGCTTTTGCAGAAATGTGCCACTACTCTAATGGCAGACATCTTTAAGGGTGGTTAACTAGAAACATTTGATGCCACAGGACTCGTCTCGGTCTCTAAGATGTTATTTTGAGTCTCCCCGGGGCAGATGGACACCTGCCCGGGCTGTGTGGAGGTGTTCGGCACTAAAATAAATTTATAATATTAAATAGAAAATATTAAATGAGACACAATCAAGAACAAGAGTATGACGAAAACCGGCAATTATATATTAAATTCGGAACTGAAATAAAACTATATATATATATTAAGTATATAAATATTTTGTTACCTTCAAAAATTTTCAACATCGTTTTCATTACAATATGTACAACTCTCATGTTCAGCATTAAACCATTCTCGAGTGTTATACCAAAGAGCTGTGTCAAGTTTCTCTTTATCCACACCTTCCAATGTTAATAAGTTCAGCTCATGTATCACTTTAAAAAAAAAAATAATTATTAACCAAATAAATATTTAAGTAACTGATTCAAGGGAATTAATATATACTTACGGACAACAAGAGTAGTTTTATTGAACCGGATGGCCTCAAAATAATCTTTATGTGCTTTGTAGAATGACGGTTGGGCGATTAATTTTATAATTCTAATTCTTCTCATCAGTGCCTCCGGAAAAGATAAGTAATTAGATGTTATCATTCCCGGAGGAAAATATTGTGTGACGGGATCCCGGTTTTTTCGCTCCAAAATAATTTCGTGATGTCCGTCCAAATAGTCCCTCATATTATCATCTAAATTTTTAATGCCAATATCACGGACATCATCAAAAATTACAAATCGGTGGCCAATCGCCATTCCCAATTGGAACATCCTGCGGGTATCATCTTTTAAATTAATATTGATAGTGACACCCCCAAACAAATCTTTAAATCCTCCCGCTAATGTTGATTTACCCGCGTCGAAATCCCCAACCAAAGCAAGCCATCTATTTTTAGGTTTAGCATTTTGAAAACAATTTAACGCGTTTATGACTAATTTCATCAAATTCACACGACCATATAATTTAATTAATAATGTTGCATAGGCATAATGTTGAACTCTAATCTCTATGTCCAATTGAGAATAATTTGAAATTATTTCATTCATCTCTTTCATTAAATAATTAACATTTGAGATCCGTGAAATCATTTCTGTAGCATACGAAAGAACAACTTTCGTCGCAGCCCCCGCATGCTTCAAACGATCGGCCATCGCGACAAATAATTTTGAATTTTCAAAATGTTGTGTGAACTCATCATGAAATGTGGTGGTTTCATTACATATTTCTGAATATTCATAAGTTAAAGTCATCGGGTTAGTAATATTACGAGCAAGAGCAAAGTCAGTGAACATTTTAAAGCTAAAGGTTAGTTTCTCAGCAACCATATATGGAGTAAAGTGATTAAGTGGTACTCCTCTACTAGCATTAGATACATAAGCATACAAAGCATTGAAATTCTTAATATACTCACATATGCATGGTGAGCTCACAATAATTAAATCATCCTCAAGTTTTTTTTTCAGTTCGAGATTCTTCATCGGTACAGTTAATTCTACAACAATGAAGCCGATATCAATATCATTACGATTATATGAGCCAGAAGCAATTCTTTTACTCCGAGGAGTAAAGAATTCGATAAGAATTTCGAGCTTTGGTAATAAAAATGACAAAAAAAACCAGCGACAAGCCCTCTGGTTCATACCTGAACGAAGGAAGGGCTGGACAAAAAGCGGCAGTTCAATTTCTAAACGTCTAGGTGAATGTGAGGAATTAGTTCGAGAATTTACCTCAATACCAGAATCCACGTCAGTAGCAGCCGATGTTGAGGGTTGAGGAGAACTTGGGTGTTCCATAACGAAAATAATAAATAAAATAAAATAAAATTAAATTAGCAAAATCTGTTACTTAAAAATTAACCAAAATGAAGAATAAATTAAATTAGATATTTTATTTAATGTTTTTTTAAGAAATACTTATTAGAAAAAGAATAATTTCATGAGCAACTGCCAAGAGCACATAGAAATAAAATGATATTTAAATTTCCCTCTATTTATATAAAAATCTGAGGGTGAAAAAAAAACCGTTAGAGGATTATTTTTATAATTGCATTTCAGAATCTAACTCGAAAAGCCTCCACAGCAACGCTAAAAAAAATTTTCGCCTTTGATTACGTCACAACCTACATCTAACTTTGTCTGAGAAAGATATTAGTAGGTCGTCGTCGTTAAAAAATATGATAAAAAGTCCTCTCGCCCCACCCATTTTACGTCATAGCGATAGCTTTTCCCCTTTGCGCGCGAAATCATCCTTCTTAGCCCATGAGAAATAAGTTTACATTTGTTAGGTCCTTCCTTTTTGCGCGCGAAATCATCATTCTCAGCGAATGAGGAATAGCATTTAAATATTTGAATGTTTTGTTGATAGAAATAAAAGTAAACTAGTGTAACATATTAAATGCTTTTCAAAAGAATGAAAGAATCAGAATTTCTACGTTTTAATAAGATGATGTTATTCCCATTTGAATTTTTAGTTTCATTTTTATTATTTTAAATATTTCATACATTATAGTAAAATTTTTTGACAAAAAATGTGTTATATTTAATGTTCAGAATTTGAATAAGAATTCTCTCAAAGTAATATTTATTAATTTTTGAACAAATCAGAACTCATCTATTTTATTATTGAATGTGACAAAGCTCCCATCACAATGCCTTGAAACATAGAAACATTTATTCCGTTAAATTTAATTTTCAGTTTTGTTTTCTATATTAAATGCGTGGTAATACGAACTCTCATCCTGATAAACAGAATTACCACGGATTTATAGTGTTTACGATACATCGAAAATATATATTTTAAATACAGTCACGATTATCACGATCATTAAAGAATATAGATATTTTGAGACGTATCGGCTCAGCTTTATTGTAATGTCCTATTTCGTTTTATTAAAGAAAACAGAATCGCAAAAGACATTCAACTTACCTTTTATTGGTTAATTAACCGAAATGCAGTTGTCTTATACAAACATAAATCAAGTTAGAGACATCAGATGATGATAAATTGCTTTTGTTTCGAAATTGTCTTCTAAACATGTAATGTTTACATTATTATTGTCTTTTGTTCCTCCATTCCTGATAAATAACTCGAATTCCAGTTTTAATTTTTTTTTTCATGTATGGAGTCTAATTTCATAGTGTTTTATTGCATGGAGTAAGTCCTTTTACAGATATCAGAGAATTTATAAAAGAAAAACACGAAACTGAATATTTTGATAATATTTAACCCTTTCTAAAGCCGTGGTAAGTATACTTACCACCAATTTTTAAAGTCTATGGGAAACTTTTTTACCACTTTAAATTTACGTTTCCATTTGTCAATAACTTCAGCTTTCTTGAAGTGCGTTTGAATAACATTGACAACCATTTGTTAGTTTAAGAAAATGTATAAAAGTTATAAAATGCATTATTACTTTTGAAGATTGTAGCATTTTTAAAATTTATTTTATAAATAAAGAAAAATAAAAGGCAATAAGTTCCTAATAGGTCGTGTTAAATATACTTACAACCAAAAAAATGGCATTTTTATAAACTAAATTAGTTCTTCTTTCTTATATCAATTACTATTCTTATAACTTTTCCAATTCCAAAAATTTTTTAATTTACCTTTACTAGAAATAAATGGCCCTTTAAAAGGTTAATCTTCTGGTTTTAAAAATATCTTATTTTTGGATATTACACTGAAAAAAAAAAGTATGGTCAAAACTATCAGAATTTGGTAATATTTACCATATTTTTAGCTCTATGGGATCGTCAAAAAGCACGGTAATTTTTACCGAAGCTCTCGTGTAATAACTTTTGGGAAAATTAACTAAAAAATACGGTTTATGATTTGCTGTTTGATTTTATCATGATTCATTAGGTCGCAGCATAAAGAATATTTATTTGGTTAAACTTAATTTTCAGTTTTGTATTTTTACTAAATGTGTAGCAATAAGAGCTTTATTTTTTAAAACCAGAATTTTTTGTTACGATCCGAATGGAAAAATTACTGAATGAATTTAATGCTTAAATACCGTATATTTTGATCCTATTACCAACATTATGGATTTTTTTTTTACTGGAAATATCACTACCGCCAAGTACGATGATTTTACCAGAACTTGTTTTTTCCATGCAAAACAAAGCTATACTTCAATGTGTTAAATGATTAAAAAAAAACTTTCGTATTTCAAACAAAGAAAATTTTTTATTAACTGTTTACTTGTGGGAAGACATATTCGGCACGTTATCTATCTATCTATATATATATATATATATATTTCTCTTATACGGCGACAAAAAAAAGCCTCATTACAACTCCCCGAGTTGGCGAGCGTTAGCGAGCAGGGGGCGCAGCCCAGTAGTATTTTATAATTTTTTACCGCTGTCTCGTCTTGTTTTTCAGTCTAATTCTATTTAAAATAGAGGGAACGGGTTCGAATCAAAGCGTAACCATAATTGTGCAACAGTAGCTTCGTAATTACAAAGAAACCCACAGATGCATATAAATAAGCAGACAGACAACGGAACAGAAGTAATAACTTTTTATTTTTCAAAAACTTGAAAACCGTAGAAGTAGAAGTAATGTAATAAGAGACGCGCTATGGAGCGCTATTACCTAACTCAATATTTTCATCACTTTATAATCATCATTTACCATTCAATGTAAATTCATTTTCATCTATTTGTAATTAAAACCAATAACGGTTTATGAATAATCAAATTGGCGGTCTAAAGGAAAGTGGAACATTTTCCACTATTCATATAGAAAGCAAAAATTCATTTTAGATTGAACACTTTCTGGCGCCCGAACAGGGACCGCCATTAAGAGATTTCTTGCTTATTTTCGATTAGAAATTTAATTTCATAGAATAGTGACTTTAAGTGTATAAGTAGTTCGTTTATATATAAAGATGGAGAAATCCAAACAAAACCGTACTACGATAAGGTCATTAACAACTAAGTTATGGACCAAAATCGAAAACATATATCAAGATGATAAGGTGACAATAGATGAATTGCATGAGTTAGTGTCTGAATTAATGTTAAAACAAGAACAATTGAAAGAAATTGATCTCGAAATTCAGATGGGTATTACGGATGTAAATGAAATCGATACAGAAATTATAAAGTGTGATGAATATTTGACAAATATTATACGAAGTAGAAGCAGATTAAAAAGAAAAATAGAAAAACTTTCGACTTCGGTAGTGTCTCCTGAGTTAAATTCGAACATTTCCGAACCGAAGATAAACACTAATATAAGAATAAATGAAACTTCATTTGTGAAACTGCCTCTTTTAACTATGGAGAAATTTTCTGGCGATCCTTCAGACTGGCAAAGATTTTACGATCACTTCGAATCTGCCAAAGATAAAAACACTGATTTGTCGAATGTTGAAAAGTTTAATTACTTGAAAACATATTTAGTGGGATCAGCTTCAGATGCGATTAAAGGATTCAGTTTAACAAATAATAATTATGTATCAGCAATTGAAACTTTAAAAGAACGCTTTGGCAAGAAAACGTTGATAATTAACTCTCATTTGAATAAATTGTTGAGTTTAACCCCAGTAGAAAAATCAACAGATATTTTTTCATTAAGAAAACTTTTTGATTCTTGTCAAACTGAAATAAGAAATTTAGATTCTTTGGGAATTAATCAGGAAAATTACGGGGCTTTACTCTGTTCTATACTTATTAAATTACTTCCCTCAGATATAGTGTTAGAAATAACTAAAAAATATAGCAATGATGATGAGTGGAAAGTATCAGAGATCCTAGATATTTTAAAAACAGAAGTAATTAGCCGAGAAAAAGCCACGGCCTTGAGTTCGTCTATAACACGAGTTTCAGAATGTTCCCCCTTCCTCTCCTCAAAGCGTAACAGTGGAGGCGAGAATTTGAATAAACAAAATAAGAATCGCATATCAACGGCGTCAGGTTTATTGAATGAATCGTGTAATAAGAAAAATAAATGTATTTCTTGCGGTAACGATAGACATAATTTATGGAGTTGTAATGAATTTAAACTGAAATAAATAAATGAGAAATGGGATATTTTAAAGAGGAGCGGCTGTTGCTTTATTTGTTTTCGTTTGGCCATACGGCTAAAAAATACAGGAGTTTTGTAAAATGTGATATTTGTCATTATACATTTATGTCTCCGGAAAAGAAAATAGATGGTAGAGTGGAAAGTATGGTTATATCGAATGAAACTTGTAATCCGGAAGTATTAATGCAAACGTTAACAATTCGCTTAAAAAACGGAAAAAAAGAAATAATTATACGCGGATTGATAGACACGGGGTCTCAAAAGTCGTATCTTTTAAAAGAAACAATAAATAAAATAGGTCACAAACCAGTAAGGGAAAAAAGCCTAAATCATAGTCTTTTTGGTGGATTGCAAAGAACTAATCAGCATAATAAACACAGAATTTTTTTGAGCAATTTAAATCGGGATTATTTTTCTAACATTGAAGTTTATGATCAGGAAAAAATTTGTACAGAAATTCCTAAAATAAGAGATGGCTCGTGGAAAAAAGAAGCGAATAAGATAGGAATTAAATTTTGAGATTATAAAAACATGAAAGGGTCGAATTCAGAAACTAAAGAAATTGATTTACTTATCGGAGCCGACGTTTGCGGTAAACTTTTCACAGGTATTATTAAATCGGTTTCAGAAAATTTAATTGCATTCGAAACGCGATTAAGTTGGACACTTATGGGTAAAACTCGTGATCCTGAAAACAGTAATAGTACCAACACAGTTTTGTCCCTTCATGTGGCTCAGGCTAAAATTTCGGATTTCTGGAAACTAGATACGTTAGGAATATTAGACCCATGTGAAAAAGAATCAAGAGAAGAAATTGCAAAAGCTACCGAAGACCATTTCGAAACGTGATAAAATAGTTTAATTATATTTTTATACTTACCTAGAATGCTTATTAAAAATAGAATGTATCAAAGTTAGTGCTTTGAAAGCTACTTTAGACCGAATACAATTTTTATGACTGACAGGTATTGAATGAACAATATTAGCATATTTCGTACATCAAACTAAGTATTCGATACATTTTATTGTTTATTATAATACTATTTTGAGTTTAATAAACAAGTTTTGCATAATTATTTACTGAGCCTAAATCGTAATTTTATATGTATATGCTATTAATTAAATATTAACGTTTGTTTTCGTAGAATTTGTTCTTAATATAAAAAAGGAATACTCAGCTGAGCTGCGTGCAAAGACTGAAATTTTGTCAGAACATTTACGACTAAATAGAAATAAGATAAAAAATTCTGTAACCAAGTATAACACATGCATTAACTGAATTAAAAACAATGGAAAAAAAACACTGAAAGAAAAACACAAAAACCAAAAGGCTTTTCACAGGGTGACAAAAATCTTTTGCCCGCCAATGTATAAATATATCGTTTAAAAAAAGTCAAGAAAAAATTTCATTTAATAAGAAAATACAACATAATATTTATATCGCTTTATATCATTCTAATAATAAAGATAAAATAAATAAACTGTTCAAAGCAAATTTTGAACTAGTATTGTTTAAATAGATAGCAATATTTTAATGTCGAAAAAAAATGTATTCATAATTTTAAATAATTTTATCTAAAAAAAACTTTCTATCTATAAGGATTACATTCTTACAAAATTCACATTGTTTTATCGCCTTAAAATTAAAAAAATTGTTCGAAGAAACTTTTGAGCTGGAATTACATAACGGAGTCGGGCTTCACATAAAGTAATCAATTACAATAACTTTAATTGACTATAGATACTTACCACTATATAATCAATTACTTGTAATCACGATTACAAATAATTGCGATTACGAGTAATCAGAATCTCTGATTACCTCAGAGTCAGGAAAAATTTTATCGATTATATATTTCGATTACTAGTAAGCATGATTACAAATTTTTATTACAACTGTAATTGTGATTCCAATAATCAATTACAGTAATCAATTACTTGTAATCATGGTTACTTACATTCATGATTTTGATTACCACTGTAATCGGGATTAAAATAATCAATTACTTGCAATCGTAATTACAAGTAATCGAAATATATGACATCTGATCTAGATTGCATGCAATTATGATTACAAGTAATCTAAATTTACGATTACAAGTAAAGACGATTGTATACCGCATACATGATTATTTTATTCAGTACAGATAGTATAATGTATCCTATAATCATACATTTAATACGCATTTACATGCAATGTATGCACGTTTGAATGTAACTGAAATAAATTTACGAGAGCTAATACATGTGCATGCAGTGGAGACATGTACGTGCGTTCACAATGAGTGCATATATTTTAGCATATTGTATTGTTCATTGTATCGGCAGGGATAGTCTGGTTGGTAGGGCCCTGAGTTCATGTGCAAGAGGTCGTGGATTCGATCCCCACCAACTGAAGACTCCCCTGGGAGTAAATGGTGACCGAATCACGTTATGTCTGTCGAGTCGCTAAGTCCTCCTTTTTAAAACGGTTTCATTCGAGTAAAGATTATACAGCCGTATAACATCGACCGATCATTATAATTTGACATAAAATCCTACAGTGCGTCTAATAATATGGCCAGGGACTGTAATTTGGCGAAAATAAAGCGGCCGGCATAGTCTGGTTGGTAGGGCCCTGAGTTCATGTGCAAGAGGTCGTGGATTCGATCCCCACCAACTGAAGACTCCCCTGGGAGTAAATGGTGACCGAATCACGTTATGTCTGTCGAGTCACTAAGTCCTCCTTGTTTAAAACGGTTTCATTCGAGTAAAGATTATACAGCCGTATAACATCGACCGATCATTATAATTTGACATAAAATCCTACAGTGCGTCTAATAATATGGCCAGGGACTGTAATTTGGCGAAAATAAAGCGGCCGGCATAGTCTGGTTGGTAGGGCCCTGAGTTCATGTGCAAGAGGTCGTGGATTCGATCCCCACCAACTGAAGACTCCCCTGGGAGTAAATGGTGACCGAATCACGTTATGTCTGTCGAGTCGCTAAGTCCTCCTTGTTTAAAACGGTTTCATTCGAGTAAAGATTATACAGCCGTATAACATCGACCGATCATTATAATTTGACATAAAATCCTACAGTGCGTCTAATAATATGGCCAGGGACTGTAATTTGGCGAAAATAAAGCGGCCGGCATAGTCTGGTTGGTAGGGCCCTGAGTTCATGTGCAAGAGGTCGTGGATTCGATCCCCACCAACTGAAGACTCCCCTGGGAGTAAATGGTGACCGAATCACGTTATGTCTGTCGAGTCACTAAGTCCTCCTTGTTTAAAACGGTTTCATTCGAGTAAAGATTATACAGCCGTATAACATCGACCGATCACTATAATTTGACATAAAATCCTACAGTGCGTCTAATAATATGGCCAGGGACTGTAATTTGGCGAAAATAAAGCGGCCGGCATAGTCTGGTTGGTAGGGCCCTGAGTTCATGTGCAAGAGGTCGTGGATTCGATCCCCACCAACTGAAGACTCCCCTGGGAGTAAATGGTGACCGAATCACGTTATGTCTGTCGAGTCACTAAGTCCTCCTTGTTTAAAACGGTTTCATTCGAGTAAAGATTATACAGCCGTATAACATCGACCGATCACTATAATTTGACATAAAATCCTACAGTGCGTCTAATAATATGGCCAGGGACTGTAATTTGGCGAAAATAAAGCGGCCGGCATAGTCTGGTTGGTAGGGCCCTGAGTTCATGTGCAAGAGGTCGTGGATTCGATCCCCACCAACTGAAGACTCCCCTGGGAGTAAATGGTGACCGAATCACGTTATGTCTGTCGAGTCACTAAGTCCTCCTTGTTTAAAACGGTTTCATTCGAGTAAAGATTATACAGCCGTATAACATCGACCGATCACTATAATTTGACATAAAATCCTACAGTGCGTCTAATAATATGGCCAGGGACTGTAATTTGGCGAAAATAAAGCGGCCGGCATAGTCTGGTTGGTAGGGCCCTGAGTTCATGTGCAAGAGGTCGTGGATTCGATCCCCACCAACTGAAGACTCCCCTGGGAGTAAATGGTGACCGAATCACGTTATGTCTGTCGAGTCACTAAGTCCTCCTTGTTTAAAACGGTTTCATTCGAGTAAAGATTATACAGCCGTATAACATCGACCGATCATTATAATTTGACATAAAATCCTACAGTGCGTCTAATAATATGGCCAGGGACTGTAATTTGGCGAAAATAAAGCGGCCGGCATAGTCTGGTTGGTAGGGCCCTGAGTTCATGTGCAAGAGGTCGTGGATTCGATCCCCACCAACTGAAGACTCCCCTGGGAGTAAATGGTGACCGAATCACGTTATGTCTGTCGAGTCGCTAAGTCCTCCTTGTTTAAAACGGTTTCATTCGAGTAAAGATTATACAGCCGTATAACATCGACCGATCACTATAATTTGACATAAAATCCTACAGTGCGTCTAATAATATGGCCAGGGACTGTAATTTGGCGAAAATAAAGCGGCCGGCATAGTCTGGTTGGTAGGGCCCTGAGTTCATGTGCAAGAGGTCGTGGATTCGATCCCCACCAACTGAAGACTCCCCTGGGAGTAAATGGTGACCGAATCACGTTATGTCTGTCGAGTCGCTAAGTCCTCCTTGTTTAAAACGGTTTCATTCGAGTAAAGATTATACAGCCGTATAACATCGACCGATCACTATAATTTGACATAAAATCCTACAGTGCGTCTAATAATATGGCCAGGGACTGTAATTTGGCGAAAATAAAGCGGCCGGCATAGTCTGGTTGGTAGGGCCCTGAGTTCATGTGCAAGAGGTCGTGGATTCGATCCCCACCAACTGAAGACTCCCCTGGGAGTAAATGGTGACCGAATCACGTTATGTCTGTCGAGTCACTAAGTCCTCCTTGTTTAAAACGGTTTCATTCGAGTAAAGATTATACAGCCGTATAACATCGACCGATCATTATAATTTGACATAAAATCCTACAGTGCGTCTAATAATATGGCCAGGGACTGTAATTTGGCGAAAATAAAGCGGCCGGCATAGTCTGGTTGGTAGGGCCCTGAGTTCATGTGCAAGAGGTCGTGGATTCGATCCCCACCAACTGAAGACTCCCCTGGGAGTAAATGGTGACCGAATCACGTTATGTCTGTCGAGTCGCTAAGTCCTCCTTGTTTAAAACGGTTTCATTCGAGTAAAGATTATACAGCCGTATAACATCGACCGATCACTATAATTTGACATAAAATCCTACAGTGCGTCTAATAATATGGCCAGGGACTGTAATTTGGCGAAAATAAAGCGGCCGGCATAGTCTGGTTGGTAGGGCCCTGAGTTCATGTGCAAGAGGTCGTGGATTCGATCCCCACCAACTGAAGACTCCCCTGGGAGTAAATGGTGACCGAATCACGTTATGTCTGTCGAGTCGCTAAGTCCTCCTTGTTTAAAACGGTTTCATTCGAGTAAAGATTATACAGCCGTATAACATCGACCGATCACTATAATTTGACATAAAATCCTACAGTGCGTCTAATAATATGGCCAGGGACTGTAATTTGGCGAAAATAAAGCGGCCGGCATAGTCTGGTTGGTAGGGCCCTGAGTTCATGTGCAAGAGGTCGTGGATTCGATCCCCACCAACTGAAGACTCCCCTGGGAGTAAATGGTGACCGAATCACGTTATGTCTGTCGAGTCACTAAGTCCTCCTTGTTTAAAACGGTTTCATTCGAGTAAAGATTATACAGCCGTATAACATCGACCGATCATTATAATTTGACATAAAATCCTACAGTGCGTCTAATAATATGGCCAGGGACTGTAATTTGGCGAAAATAAAGCGGCCGGCATAGTCTGGTTGGTAGGGCCCTGAGTTCATGTGCAAGAGGTCGTGGATTCGATCCCCACCAACTGAAGACTCCCCTGGGAGTAAATGGTGACCGAATCACGTTATGTCTGTCGAGTCACTAAGTCCTCCTTGTTTAAAACGGTTTCATTCGAGTAAAGATTATACAGCCGTATAACATCGACCGATCACTATAATTTGACATAAAATCCTACAGTGCGTCTAATAATATGGCCAGGGACTGTAATTTGGCGAAAATAAAGCGGCCGGCATAGTCTGGTTGGTAGGGCCCTGAGTTCATGTGCAAGAGGTCGTGGATTCGATCCCCACCAACTGAAGACTCCCCTGGGAGTAAATGGTGACCGAATCACGTTATGTCTGTCGAGTCACTAAGTCCTCCTTGTTTAAAACGGTTTCATTCGAGTAAAGATTATACAGCCGTATAACATCGACCGATCATTATAATTTGACATAAAATCCTACAGTGCGTCTAATAATATGGCCAGGGACTGTAATTTGGCGAAAATAAAGCGGCCGGCATAGTCTGGTTGGTAGGGCCCTGAGTTCATGTGCAAGAGGTCGTGGATTCGATCCCCACCAACTGAAGACTCCCCTGGGAGTAAATGGTGAACGAATCACGTTATGTCTGTCGAGTCGCTAAGTCCTCCTTGTTTAAAACGGTTTCATTCGAGTAAAGATTATACAGCCGTATAACATCGACCGATCACTATAATTTGACATAAAATCCTACAGTGCGTCTAATAATATGGCCAGGGACTGTAATTTGGCGAAAATAAAGCGGCCGACATAGTCTGGTTGGTAGGGCCCTGAGTTCATGTGCAAGAGGTCGTGGATTCGATCCCCACCAACTGAAGACTCCCCTGGGAGTAAATGGTGACCGAATCACGTTATGTCTGTCGAGTCGCTAAGTCCTCCTTGTTTAAAACGGTTTCATTCGAGTAAAGATTATACAGCCGTATAACATCGACCGATCATTATAATTTGACATAAAATCCTACAGTGCGTCTAATAATATGGCCAGGGACTGTAATTTGGCGAAAATAAAGCGGCCGGCATAGTCTGGTTGGTAGGGCCCTGAGTTCATGTGCAAGAGGTCGTGGATTCGATCCCCACCAACTGAAGACTCCCCTGGGAGTAAATGGTGACCGAATCACGTTATGTCTGTCGAGTCACTAAGTCCTCCTTGTTTAAAACGGTTTCATTCGAGTAAAGATTATACAGCCGTATAACATCGACCGATCACTATAATTTGACATAAAATCCTACAGTGCGTCTAATAATATGGCCAGGGACTGTAATTTGGCGAAAATAAAGCGGCCGGCATAGTCTGGTTGGTAGGGCCCTGAGTTCATGTGCAAGAGGTCGTGGATTCGATCCCCACCAACTGAAGACTCCCCTGGGAGTAAATGGTGACCGAATCACGTTATGTCTGTCGAGTCGCTAAGTCCTCCTTGTTTAAAACGGTTTCATTCGAGTAAAGATTATACAGCCGTATAACATCGACCGATCATTATAATTTGACATAAAATCCTACAGTGCGTCTAATAATATGGCCAGGGACTGTAATTTGGCGAAAATAAAGCGGCCGGCATAGTCTGGTTGGTAGGGCCCTGAGTTCATGTGCAAGAGGTCGTGGATTCGATCCCCACCAACTGAAGACTCCCCTGGGAGTAAATGGTGACCGAATCACGTTATGTCTGTCGAGTCGCTAAGTCCTCCTTGTTTAAAACGGTTTCATTCGAGTAAAGATTATACAGCCGTATAACATCGACCGATCATTATAATTTGACATAAAATCCTACAGTGCGTCTAATAATATGGCCAGGGACTGTAATTTGGCGAAAATAAAGCGGCCGGCATAGTCTGGTTGGTAGGGCCCTGAGTTCATGTGCAAGAGGTCGTGGATTCGATCCCCACCAACTGAAGACTCCCCTGGGAGTAAATGGTGACCGAATCACGTTATGTCTGTCGAGTCGCTAAGTCCTCCTTGTTTAAAACGGTTTCATTCGAGTAAAGATTATACAGCCGTATAACATCGACCGATCATTATAATTTGACATAAAATCCTACAGTGCGTCTAATAATATGGCCAGGGACTGTAATTTGGCGAAAATAAAGCGGCCGGCATAGTCTGGTTGGTAGGGCCCTGAGTTCATGTGCAAGAGGTCGTGGATTCGATCCCCACCAACTGAAGACTCCCCTGGGAGTAAATGGTGACCGAATCACGTTATGTCTGTCGAGTCGCTAAGTCCTCCTTGTTTAAAACGGTTTCATTCGAGTAAAGATTATACAGCCGTATAACATCGACCGATCATTATAATTTGACATAAAATCCTACAGTGCGTCTAATAATATGGCCAGGGACTGTAATTTGGCGAAAATAAAGCGGCCGGCATAGTCTGGTTGGTAGGGCCCTGAGTTCATGTGCAAGAGGTCGTGGATTCGATCCCCACCAACTGAAGACTCCCCTGGGAGTAAATGGTGACCGAATCACGTTATGTCTGTCGAGTCGCTAAGTCCTCCTTGTTTAAAACGGTTTCATTCGAGTAAAGATTATACAGCCGTATAACATCGACCGATCATTATAATTTGACATAAAATCCTACAGTGCGTCTAATAATATGGCCAGGGACTGTAATTTGGCGAAAATAAAGCGGCCGGCATAGTCTGGTTGGTAGGGCCCTGAGTTCATGTGCAAGAGGTCGTGGATTCGATCCCCACCAACTAAAGACTCCCCTGGGAGTAAATGGTGACCGAATCACGTTATGTCTGTCGAGTCGCTAAGTCCTCCTTGTTTAAAACGGTTTCATTCGAGTAAAGATTATACAGCCGTATAACATCGACCGATCACTATAATTTGACATAAAATCCTACAGTGCGTCTAATAATATGGCCAGGGACTGTAATTTGGCGAAAATAAAGCGGCCGGCATAGTCTGGTTGGTAGGGCCCTGAGTTCATGTGCAAGAGGTCGTGGATTCGATCCCCACCAACTGAAGACTCCCCTGGGAGTAAATGGTGACCGAATCACGTTATGTCTGTCGAGTCGCTAAGTCCTCCTTGTTTAAAACGGTTTCATTCGAGTAAAGATTATACAGCCGTATAACATCGACCGATCACTATAATTTGACATAAAATCCTACAGTGCGTCTAATAATATGGCCAGGGACTGTAATTTGGCGAAAATAAAGCGGCCGGCATAGTCTGGTTGGTAGGGCCCTGAGTTCATGTGCAAGAGGTCGTGGATTCGATCCCCACCAACTGAAGACTCCCCTGGGAGTAAATGGTGACCGAATCACGTTATGTCTGTCGAGTCACTAAGTCCTCCTTGTTTAAAACGGTTTCATTCGAGTAAAGATTATACAGCCGTATAACATCGACCGATCACTATAATTTGACATAAAATCCTACAGTGCGTCTAATAATATGGCCAGGGACTGTAATTTGGCGAAAATAAAGCGGCCGGCATAGTCTGGTTGGTAGGGCCCTGAGTTCATGTGCAAGAGGTCGTGGATTCGATCCCCACCAACTGAAGACTCCCCTGGGAGTAAATGGTGACCGAATCACGTTATGTCTGTCGAGTCACTAAGTCCTCCTTGTTTAAAACGGTTTCATTCGAGTAAAGATTATACAGCCGTATAACATCGACCGATCATTATAATTTGACATAAAATCCTACAGTGCGTCTAATAATATGGCCAGGGACTGTAATTTGGCGAAAATAAAGCGGCCGGCATAGTCTGGTTGGTAGGGCCCTGAGTTCATGTGCAAGAGGTCGTGGATTCGATCCCCACCAACTGAAGACTCCCCTGGGAGTAAATGGTGACCGAATCACGTTATGTCTGTCGAGTCACTAAGTCCTCCTTGTTTAAAACGGTTTCATTCGAGTAAAGATTATACAGCCGTATAACATCGACCGATCACTATAATTTGACATAAAATCCTACAGTGCGTCTAATAATATGGCCAGGGACTGTAATTTGGCGAAAATAAAGCGGCCGGCATAGTCTGGTTGGTAGGGCCCTGAGTTCATGTGCAAGAGGTCGTGGATTCGATCCCCACCAACTGAAGACTCCCCTGGGAGTAAATGGTGACCGAATCACGTTATGTCTGTCGAGTCACTAAGTCCTCCTTGTTTAAAACGGTTTCATTCGAGTAAAGATTATACAGCCGTATAACATCGACCGATCATTATAATTTGACATAAAATCCTACAGTGCGTCTAATAATATGGCCAGGGACTGTAATTTGGCGAAAATAAAGCGGCCGGCATAGTCTGGTTGGTAGGGCCCTGAGTTCATGTGCAAGAGGTCGTGGATTCGATCCCCACCAACTGAAGACTCCCCTGGGAGTAAATGGTGACCGAATCACGTTATGTCTGTCGAGTCGCTAAGTCCTCCTTGTTTAAAACGGTTTCATTCGAGTAAAGATTATACAGCCGTATAACATCGACCGATCACTATAATTTGACATAAAATCCTACAGTGCGTCTAATAATATGGCCAGGGACTGTAATTTGGCGAAAATAAAGCGGCCGGCATAGTCTGGTTGGTAGGGCCCTGAGTTCATGTGCAAGAGGTCGTGGATTCGATCCCCACCAACTGAAGACTCCCCTGGGAGTAAATGGTGACCGAATCACGTTATGTCTGTCGAGTCACTAAGTCCTCCTTGTTTAAAACGGTTTCATTCGAGTAAAGATTATACAGCCGTATAACATCGACCGATCATTATAATTTGACATAAAATCCTACAGTGCGTCTAATAATATGGCCAGGGACTGTAATTTGGCGAAAATAAAGCGGCCGGCATAGTCTGGTTGGTAGGGCCCTGAGTTCATGTGCAAGAGGTCGTGGATTCGATCCCCACCAACTGAAGACTCCCCTGGGAGTAAATGGTGACCGAATCACGTTATGTCTGTCGAGTCACTAAGTCCTCCTTGTTTAAAACGGTTTCATTCGAGTAAAGATTATACAGCCGTATAACATCGACCGATCACTATAATTTGACATAAAATCCTACAGTGCGTCTAATAATATGGCCAGGGACTGTAATTTGGCGAAAATAAAGCGGCCGGCATAGTCTGGTTGGTAGGGCCCTGAGTTCATGTGCAAGAGGTCGTGGATTCGATCCCCACCAACTGAAGACTCCCCTGGGAGTAAATGGTGACCGAATCACGTTATGTCTGTCGAGTCACTAAGTCCTCCTTGTTTAAAACGGTTTCATTCGAGTAAAGATTATACAGCCGTATAACATCGACCGATCACTATAATTTGACATAAAATCCTACAGTGCGTCTAATAATATGGCCAGGGACTGTAATTTGGCGAAAATAAAGCGGCCGGCATAGTCTGGTTGGTAGGGCCCTGAGTTCATGTGCAAGAGGTCGTGGATTCGATCCCCACCAACTGAAGACTCCCCTGGGAGTAAATGGTGACCGAATCACGTTATGTCTGTCGAGTCACTAAGTCCTCCTTGTTTAAAACGGTTTCATTCGAGTAAAGATTATACAGCCGTATAACATCGACCGATCATTATAATTTGACATAAAATCCTACAGTGCGTCTAATAATATGGCCAGGGACTGTAATTTGGCGAAAATAAAGCGGCCGGCATAGTCTGGTTGGTAGGGCCCTGAGTTCATGTGCAAGAGGTCGTGGATTCGATCCCCACCAACTGAAGACTCCCCTGGGAGTAAATGGTGACCGAATCACGTTATGTCTGTCGAGTCGCTAAGTCCTCCTTGTTTAAAACGGTTTCATTCGAGTAAAGATTATACAGCCGTATAACATCGACCGATCACTATAATTTGACATAAAATCCTACAGTGCGTCTAATAATATGGCCAGGGACTGTAATTTGGCGAAAATAAAGCGGCCGGCATAGTCTGGTTGGTAGGGCCCTGAGTTCATGTGCAAGAGGTCGTGGATTCGATCCCCACCAACTGAAGACTCCCCTGGGAGTAAATGGTGACCGAATCACGTTATGTCTGTCGAGTCACTAAGTCCTCCTTGTTTAAAACGGTTTCATTCGAGTAAAGATTATACAGCCGTATAACATCGACCGATCATTATAATTTGACATAAAATCCTACAGTGCGTCTAATAATATGGCCAGGGACTGTAATTTGGCGAAAATAAAGCGGCCGGCATAGTCTGGTTGGTAGGGCCCTGAGTTCATGTGCAAGAGGTCGTGGATTCGATCCCCACCAACTGAAGACTCCCCTGGGAGTAAATGGTGACCGAATCACGTTATGTCTGTCGAGTCACTAAGTCCTCCTTGTTTAAAACGGTTTCATTCGAGTAAAGATTATACAGCCGTATAACATCGACCGATCACTATAATTTGACATAAAATCCTACAGTGCGTCTAATAATATGGCCAGGGACTGTAATTTGGCGAAAATAAAGCGGCCGGCATAGTCTGGTTGGTAGGGCCCTGAGTTCATGTGCAAGAGGTCGTGGATTCGATCCCCACCAACTGAAGACTCCCCTGGGAGTAAATGGTGACCGAATCACGTTATGTCTGTCGAGTCACTAAGTCCTCCTTGTTTAAAACGGTTTCATTCGAGTAAAGATTATACAGCCGTATAACATCGACCGATCATTATAATTTGACATAAAATCCTACAGTGCGTCTAATAATATGGCCAGGGACTGTAATTTGGCGAAAATAAAGCGGCCGGCATAGTCTGGTTGGTAGGGCCCTGAGTTCATGTGCAAGAGGTCGTGGATTCGATCCCCACCAACTGAAGACTCCCCTGGGAGTAAATGGTGAACGAATCACGTTATGTCTGTCGAGTCGCTAAGTCCTCCTTGTTTAAAACGGTTTCATTCGAGTAAAGATTATACAGCCGTATAACATCGACCGATCACTATAATTTGACATAAAATCCTACAGTGCGTCTAATAATATGGCCAGGGACTGTAATTTGGCGAAAATAAAGCGGCCGACATAGTCTGGTTGGTAGGGCCCTGAGTTCATGTGCAAGAGGTCGTGGATTCGATCCCCACCAACTGAAGACTCCCCTGGGAGTAAATGGTGACCGAATCACGTTATGTCTGTCGAGTCGCTAAGTCCTCCTTGTTTAAAACGGTTTCATTCGAGTAAAGATTATACAGCCGTATAACATCGACCGATCATTATAATTTGACATAAAATCCTACAGTGCGTCTAATAATATGGCCAGGGACTGTAATTTGGCGAAAATAAAGCGGCCGGCATAGTCTGGTTGGTAGGGCCCTGAGTTCATGTGCAAGAGGTCGTGGATTCGATCCCCACCAACTGAAGACTCCCCTGGGAGTAAATGGTGACCGAATCACGTTATGTCTGTCGAGTCACTAAGTCCTCCTTGTTTAAAACGGTTTCATTCGAGTAAAGATTATACAGCCGTATAACATCGACCGATCATTATAATTTGACATAAAATCCTACAGTGCGTCTAATAATATGGCCAGGGACTGTAATTTGGCGAAAATAAAGCGGCCGGCATAGTCTGGTTGGTAGGGCCCTGAGTTCATGTGCAAGAGGTCGTGGATTCGATCCCCACCAACTGAAGACTCCCCTGGGAGTAAATGGTGACCGAATCACGTTATGTCTGTCGAGTCGCTAAGTCCTCCTTGTTTAAAACGGTTTCATTCGAGTAAAGATTATACAGCCGTATAACATCGACCGATCATTATAATTTGACATAAAATCCTACAGTGCGTCTAATAATATGGCCAGGGACTGTAATTTGGCGAAAATAAAGCGGCCGGCATAGTCTGGTTGGTAGGGCCCTGAGTTCATGTGCAAGAGGTCGTGGATTCGATCCCCACCAACTGAAGACTCCCCTGGGAGTAAATGGTGACCGAATCACGTTATGTCTGTCGAGTCACTAAGTCCTCCTTGTTTAAAACGGTTTCATTCGAGTAAAGATTATACAGCCGTATAACATCGACCGATCATTATAATTTGACATAAAATCCTACAGTGCGTCTAATAATATGGCCAGGGACTGTAATTTGGCGAAAATAAAGCGGCCGGCATAGTCTGGTTGGTAGGGCCCTGAGTTCATGTGCAAGAGGTCGTGGATTCGATCCCCACCAACTGAAGACTCCCCTGGGAGTAAATGGTGACCGAATCACGTTATGTCTGTCGAGTCACTAAGTCCTCCTTGTTTAAAACGGTTTCATTCGAGTAAAGATTATACAGCCGTATAACATCGACCGATCATTATAATTTGACATAAAATCCTACAGTGCGTCTAATAATATGGCCAGGGACTGTAATTTGGCGAAAATAAAGCGGCCGGCATAGTCTGGTTGGTAGGGCCCTGAGTTCATGTGCAAGAGGTCGTGGATTCGATCCCCACCAACTGAAGACTCCCCTGGGAGTAAATGGTGACCGAATCACGTTATGTCTGTCGAGTCACTAAGTCCTCCTTGTTTAAAACGGTTTCATTCGAGTAAAGATTATACAGCCGTATAACATCGACCGATCACTATAATTTGACATAAAATCCTACAGTGCGTCTAATAATATGGCCAGGGACTGTAATTTGGCGAAAATAAAGCGGCCGGCATAGTCTGGTTGGTAGGGCCCTGAGTTCATGTGCAAGAGGTCGTGGATTCGATCCCCACCAACTGAAGACTCCCCTGGGAGTAAATGGTGACCGAATCACGTTATGTCTGTCGAGTCACTAAGTCCTCCTTGTTTAAAACGGTTTCATTCGAGTAAAGATTATACAGCCGTATAACATCGACCGATCACTATAATTTGACATAAAATCCTACAGTGCGTCTAATAATATGGCCAGGGACTGTAATTTGGCGAAAATAAAGCGGCCGGCATAGTCTGGTTGGTAGGGCCCTGAGTTCATGTGCAAGAGGTCGTGGATTCGATCCCCACCAACTGAAGACTCCCCTGGGAGTAAATGGTGAACGAATCACGTTATGTCTGTCGAGTCGCTAAGTCCTCCTTGTTTAAAACGGTTTCATTCGAGTAAAGATTATACAGCCGTATAACATCGACCGATCATTATAATTTGACATAAAATCCTACAGTGCGTCTAATAATATGGCCAGGGACTGTAATTTGGCGAAAATAAAGCGGCCGGCATAGTCTGGTTGGTAGGGCCCTGAGTTCATGTGCAAGAGGTCGTGGATTCGATCCCCACCAACTGAAGACTCCCCTGGGAGTAAATGGTGACCGAATCACGTTATGTCTGTCGAGTCACTAAGTCCTCCTTGTTTAAAACGGTTTCATTCGAGTAAAGATTATACAGCCGTATAACATCGACCGATCATTATAATTTGACATAAAATCCTACAGTGCGTCTAATAATATGGCCAGGGACTGTAATTTGGCGAAAATAAAGCGGCCGGCATAGTCTGGTTGGTAGGGCCCTGAGTTCATGTGCAAGAGGTCGTGGATTCGATCCCCACCAACTGAAGACTCCCCTGGGAGTAAATGGTGACCGAATCACGTTATGTCTGTCGAGTCACTAAGTCCTCCTTGTTTAAAACGGTTTCATTCGAGTAAAGATTATACAGCCGTATAACATCGACCGATCACTATAATTTGACATAAAATCCTACAGTGCGTCTAATAATATGGCCAGGGACTGTAATTTGGCGAAAATAAAGCGGCCGGCATAGTCTGGTTGGTAGGGCCCTGAGTTCATGTGCAAGAGGTCGTGGATTCGATCCCCACCAACTGAAGACTCCCCTGGGAGTAAATGGTGACCGAATCACGTTATGTCTGTCGAGTCACTAAGTCCTCCTTGTTTAAAACGGTTTCATTCGAGTAAAGATTATACAGCCGTATAACATCGACCGATCACTATAATTTGACATAAAATCCTACAGTGCGTCTAATAATATGGCCAGGGACTGTAATTTGGCGAAAATAAAGCGGCCGGCATAGTCTGGTTGGTAGGGCCCTGAGTTCATGTGCAAGAGGTCGTGGATTCGATCCCCACCAACTGAAGACTCCCCTGGGAGTAAATGGTGAACGAATCACGTTATGTCTGTCGAGTCGCTAAGTCCTCCTTGTTTAAAACGGTTTCATTCGAGTAAAGATTATACAGCCGTATAACATCGACCGATCATTATAATTTGACATAAAATCCTACAGTGCGTCTAATAATATGGCCAGGGACTGTAATTTGGCGAAAATAAAGCGGCCGGCATAGTCTGGTTGGTAGGGCCCTGAGTTCATGTGCAAGAGGTCGTGGATTCGATCCCCACCAACTGAAGACTCCCCTGGGAGTAAATGGTGACCGAATCACGTTATGTCTGTCGAGTCGCTAAGTCCTCCTTGTTTAAAACGGTTTCATTCGTGTAAAGATTATACAGCCGTATAACATCGACCGATCATTATAATTTGACATAAAATCCTACAGTGCGTCTAATAATATGGCCAGGGACTGTAATTTGGCGAAAATAAAGCGGCCGGCATAGTCTGGTTGGTAGGGCCCTGAGTTCATGTGCAAGAGGTCGTGGATTCGATCCCCACCAACTGAAGACTCCCCTGGGAGTAAATGGTGACCGAATCACGTTATGTCTGTCGAGTCGCTAAGTCCTCCTTGTTTAAAACGGTTTCATTCGTGTAAAGATTATACAGCCGTATAACATCGACCGATCATTATAATTTGACATAAAATCCTACAGTGCGTCTAATAATATGGCCAGGGACTGTAATTTGGCGAAAATAAAGCGGCCGGCATAGTCTGGTTGGTAGGGCCCTGAGTTCATGTGCAAGAGGTCGTGGATTCGATCCCCACCAACTGAAGACTCCCCTGGGAGTAAATGGTGACCGAATCACGTTATGTCTGTCGAGTCGCTAAGTCCTCCTTGTTTAAAACGGTTTCATTCGTGTAAAGATTATACAGCCGTATAACATCGACCGATCATTATAATTTGACATAAAATCCTACAGTGCGTCTAATAATATGGCCAGGGACTGTAATTTGGCGAAAATAAAGCGGCCGGCATAGTCTGGTTGGTAGGGCCCTGAGTTCATGTGCAAGAGGTCGTGGATTCGATCCCCACCAACTGAAGACTCCCCTGGGAGTAAATGGTGACCGAATCACGTTATGTCTGTCGAGTCGCTAAGTCCTCCTTGTTTAAAACGGTTTCATTCGTGTAAAGATTATACAGCCGTATAACATCGACCGATCATTATAATTTGACATAAAATCCTACAGTGCGTCTAATAATATGGCCAGGGACTGTAATTTGGCGAAAATAAAGCGGCCGGCATAGTCTGGTTGGTAGGGCCCTGAGTTCATGTGCAAGAGGTCGTGGATTCGATCCCCACCAACTGAAGACTCCCCTGGGAGTAAATGGTGACCGAATCACGTTATGTCTGTCGAGTCGCTAAGTCCTCCTTGTTTAAAACGGTTTCATTCGTGTAAAGATTATACAGCCGTATAACATCGACCGATCATTATAATTTGACATAAAATCCTACAGTGCGTCTAATAATATGGCCAGGGACTGTAATTTGGCGAAAATAATGCGGCCGGCATAGTCTGGTTGGTAGGGCCCTGAGTTCATGTGCAAGAGGTCGTGGATTCGATCCCCACCAACTGAAGACTCCCCTGGGAGTAAATGGTGACCGAATCACGTTATGTCTGTCGAGTCGCTAAGTCCTCCTTGTTTAAAACGGTTTCATTCGTGTAAAGATTATACAGCCGTATAACATCGACCGATCATTATAATTTGACATAAAATCCTACAGTGCGTCTAATAATATGGCCAGGGACTGTAATTTGGCGAAAATAAAGCGGCCGGCATAGTCTGGTTGGTAGGGCCCTGAGTTCATGTGCAAGAGGTCGTGGATTCGATCCCCACCAACTGAAGACTCCCCTGGGAGTAAATGGTGACCGAATCACGTTATGTCTGTCGAGTCGCTAAGTCCTCCTTGTTTAAAACGGTTTCATTCGTGTAAAGATTATACAGCCGTATAACATCGACCGATCATTATAATTTGACATAAAATCCTACAGTGCGTCTAATAATATGGCCAGGGACTGTAATTTGGCGAAAATAAAGCGGCCGGCATAGTCTGGTTGGTAGGGCCCTGAGTTCATGTGCAAGAGGTCGTGGATTCGATCCCCACCAACTGAAGACTCCCCTGGGAGTAAATGGTGACCGAATCACGTTATGTCTGTCGAGTCGCTAAGTCCTCCTTGTTTAAAACGGTTTCATTCGTGTAAAGATTATACAGCCGTATAACATCGACCGATCATTATAATTTGACATAAAATCCTACAGTGCGTCTAATAATATGGCCAGGGACTGTAATTTGGCGAAAATAAAGCGGCCGGCATAGTCTGGTTGGTAGGGCCCTGAGTTCATGTGCAAGAGGTCGTGGATTCGATCCCCACCAACTGAAGACTCCCCTGGGAGTAAATGGTGACCGAATCACGTTATGTCTGTCGAGTCGCTAAGTCCTCCTTGTTTAAAACGGTTTCATTCGTGTAAAGATTATACAGCCGTATAACATCGACCGATCATTATAATTTGACATAAAATCCTACAGTGCGTCTAATAATATGGCCAGGGACTGTAATTTGGCGAAAATAAAGCGGCCGGCATAGTCTGGTTGGTAGGGCCCTGAGTTCATGTGCAAGAGGTCGTGGATTCGATCCCCACCAACTGAAGACTCCCCTGGGAGTAAATGGTGACCGAATCACGTTATGTCTGTCGAGTCGCTAAGTCCTCCTTGTTTAAAACGGTTTCATTCGTGTAAAGATTATACAGCCGTATAACATCGACCGATCATTATAATTTGACATAAAATCCTACAGTGCGTCTAATAATATGGCCAGGGACTGTAATTTGGCGAAAATAAAGCGGCCGGCATAGTCTGGTTGGTAGGGCCCTGAGTTCATGTGCAAGAGGTCGTGGATTCGATCCCCACCAACTGAAGACTCCCCTGGGAGTAAATGGTGACCGAATCACGTTATGTCTGTCGAGTCGCTAAGTCCTCCTTGTTTAAAACGGTTTCATTCGTGTAAAGATTATACAGCCGTATAACATCGACCGATCATTATAATTTGACATAAAATCCTACAGTGCGTCTAATAATATGGCCAGGGACTGTAATTTGGCGAAAATAAAGCGGCCGGCATAGTCTGGTTGGTAGGGCCCTGAGTTCATGTGCAAGAGGTCGTGGATTCGATCCCCACCAACTGAAGACTCCCCTGGGAGTAAATGGTGACCGAATCACGTTATGTCTGTCGAGTCGCTAAGTCCTCCTTGTTTAAAACGGTTTCATTCGTGTAAAGATTATACAGCCGTATAACATCGACCGATCATTATAATTTGACATAAAATCCTACAGTGCGTCTAATAATATGGCCAGGGACTGTAATTTGGCGAAAATAAAGCGGCCGGCATAGTCTGGTTGGTAGGGCCCTGAGTTCATGTGCAAGAGGTCGTGGATTCGATCCCCACCAACTGAAGACTCCCCTGGGAGTAAATGGTGACCGAATCACGTTATGTCTGTCGAGTCGCTAAGTCCTCCTTGTTTAAAACGGTTTCATTCGTGTAAAGATTATACAGCCGTATAACATCGACCGATCATTATAATTTGACATAAAATCCTACAGTGCGTCTAATAATATGGCCAGGGACTGTAATTTGGCGAAAATAAAGCGGCCGGCATAGTCTGGTTGGTAGGGCCCTGAGTTCATGTGCAAGAGGTCGTGGATTCGATCCCCACCAACTGAAGACTCCCCTGGGAGTAAATGGTGACCGAATCACGTTATGTCTGTCGAGTCGCTAAGTCCTCCTTGTTTAAAACGGTTTCATTCGTGTAAAGATTATACAGCCGTATAACATCGACCGATCATTATAATTTGACATAAAATCCTACAGTGCGTCTAATAATATGGCCAGGGACTGTAATTTGGCGAAAATAAAGCGGCCGGCATAGTCTGGTTGGTAGGGCCCTGAGTTCATGTGCAAGAGGTCGTGGATTCGATCCCCACCAACTGAAGACTCCCCTGGGAGTAAATGGTGACCGAATCACGTTATGTCTGTCGAGTCGCTAAGTCCTCCTTGTTTAAAACGGTTTCATTCGTGTAAAGATTATACAGCCGTATAACATCGACCGATCATTATAATTTGACATAAAATCCTACAGTGCGTCTAATAATATGGCCAGGGACTGTAATTTGGCGAAAATAAAGCGGCCGGCATAGTCTGGTTGGTAGGGCCCTGAGTTCATGTGCAAGAGGTCGTGGATTCGATCCCCACCAACTGAAGACTCCCCTGGGAGTAAATGGTGACCGAATCACGTTATGTCTGTCGAGTCGCTAAGTCCTCCTTGTTTAAAACGGTTTCATTCGTGTAAAGATTATACAGCCGTATAACATCGACCGATCATTATAATTTGACATAAAATCCTACAGTGCGTCTAATAATATGGCCAGGGACTGTAATTTGGCGAAAATAAAGCGGCCGGCATAGTCTGGTTGGTAGGGCCCTGAGTTCATGTGCAAGAGGTCGTGGATTCGATCCCCACCAACTGAAGACTCCCCTGGGAGTAAATGGTGACCGAATCACGTTATGTCTGTCGAGTCGCTAAGTCCTCCTTGTTTAAAACGGTTTCATTCGTGTAAAGATTATACAGCCGTATAACATCGACCGATCATTATAATTTGACATAAAATCCTACAGTGCGTCTAATAATATGGCCAGGGACTGTAATTTGGCGAAAATAAAGCGGCCGGCATAGTCTGGTTGGTAGGGCCCTGAGTTCATGTGCAAGAGGTCGTGGATTCGATCCCCACCAACTGAAGACTCCCCTGGGAGTAAATGGTGACCGAATCACGTTATGTCTGTCGAGTCGCTAAGTCCTCCTTGTTTAAAACGGTTTCATTCGTGTAAAGATTATACAGCCGTATAACATCGACCGATCATTATAATTTGACATAAAATCCTACAGTGCGTCTAATAATATGGCCAGGGACTGTAATTTGGCGAAAATAAAGCGGCCGGCATAGTCTGGTTGGTAGGGCCCTGAGTTCATGTGCAAGAGGTCGTGGATTCGATCCCCACCAACTGAAGACTCCCCTGGGAGTAAATGGTGACCGAATCACGTTATGTCTGTCGAGTCGCTAAGTCCTCCTTGTTTAAAACGGTTTCATTCGTGTAAAGATTATACAGCCGTATAACATCGACCGATCATTATAATTTGACATAAAATCCTACAGTGCGTCTAATAATATGGCCAGGGACTGTAATTTGGCGAAAATAAAGCGGCCGGCATAGTCTGGTTGGTAGGGCCCTGAGTTCATGTGCAAGAGGTCGTGGATTCGATCCCCACCAACTGAAGACTCCCCTGGGAGTAAATGGTGACCGAATCACGTTATGTCTGTCGAGTCGCTAAGTCCTCCTTGTTTAAAACGGTTTCATTCGTGTAAAGATTATACAGCCGTATAACATCGACCGATCATTATAATTTGACATAAAATCCTACAGTGCGTCTAATAATATGGCCAGGGACTGTAATTTGGCGAAAATAAAGCGGCCGGCATAGTCTGGTTGGTAGGGCCCTGAGTTCATGTGCAAGAGGTCGTGGATTCGATCCCCACCAACTGAAGACTCCCCTGGGAGTAAATGGTGACCGAATCACGTTATGTCTGTCGAGTCGCTAAGTCCTCCTTGTTTAAAACGGTTTCATTCGTGTAAAGATTATACAGCCGTATAACATCGACCGATCATTATAATTTGACATAAAATCCTACAGTGCGTCTAATAATATGGCCAGGGACTGTAATTTGGCGAAAATAAAGCGGCCGGCATAGTCTGGTTGGTAGGGCCCTGAGTTCATGTGCAAGAGGTCGTGGATTCGATCCCCACCAACTGAAGACTCCCCTGGGAGTAAATGGTGACCGAATCACGTTATGTCTGTCGAGTCGCTAAGTCCTCCTTGTTTAAAACGGTTTCATTCGTGTAAAGATTATACAGCCGTATAACATCGACCGATCATTATAATTTGACATAAAATCCTACAGTGCGTCTAATAATATGGCCAGGGACTGTAATTTGGCGAAAATAAAGCGGCCGGCATAGTCTGGTTGGTAGGGCCCTGAGTTCATGTGCAAGAGGTCGTGGATTCGATCCCCACCAACTGAAGACTCCCCTGGGAGTAAATGGTGACCGAATCACGTTATGTCTGTCGAGTCGCTAAGTCCTCCTTGTTTAAAACGGTTTCATTCGTGTAAAGATTATACAGCCGTATAACATCGACCGATCATTATAATTTGACATAAAATCCTACAGTGCGTCTAATAATATGGCCAGGGACTGTAATTTGGCGAAAATAAAGCGGCCGGCATAGTCTGGTTGGTAGGGCCCTGAGTTCATGTGCAAGAGGTCGTGGATTCGATCCCCACCAACTGAAGACTCCCCTGGGAGTAAATGGTGACCGAATCACGTTATGTCTGTCGAGTCGCTAAGTCCTCCTTGTTTAAAACGGTTTCATTCGTGTAAAGATTATACAGCCGTATAACATCGACCGATCATTATAATTTGACATAAAATCCTACAGTGCGTCTAATAATATGGCCAGGGACTGTAATTTGGCGAAAATAAAGCGGCCGGCATAGTCTGGTTGGTAGGGCCCTGAGTTCATGTGCAAGAGGTCGTGGATTCGATCCCCACCAACTGAAGACTCCCCTGGGAGTAAATGGTGACCGAATCACGTTATGTCTGTCGAGTCGCTAAGTCCTCCTTGTTTAAAACGGTTTCATTCGTGTAAAGATTATACAGCCGTATAACATCGACCGATCATTATAATTTGACATAAAATCCTACAGTGCGTCTAATAATATGGCCAGGGACTGTAATTTGGCGAAAATAAAGCGGCCGGCATAGTCTGGTTGGTAGGGCCCTGAGTTCATGTGCAAGAGGTCGTGGATTCGATCCCCACCAACTGAAGACTCCCCTGGGAGTAAATGGTGACCGAATCACGTTATGTCTGTCGAGTCGCTAAGTCCTCCTTGTTTAAAACGGTTTCATTCGTGTAAAGATTATACAGCCGTATAACATCGACCGATCATTATAATTTGACATAAAATCCTACAGTGCGTCTAATAATATGGCCAGGGACTGTAATTTGGCGAAAATAAAGCGGCCGGCATAGTCTGGTTGGTAGGGCCCTGAGTTCATGTGCAAGAGGTCGTGGATTCGATCCCCACCAACTGAAGACTCCCCTGGGAGTAAATGGTGACCGAATCACGTTATGTCTGTCGAGTCGCTAAGTCCTCCTTGTTTAAAACGGTTTCATTCGTGTAAAGATTATACAGCCGTATAACATCGACCGATCATTATAATTTGACATAAAATCCTACAGTGCGTCTAATAATATGGCCAGGGACTGTAATTTGGCGAAAATAAAGCGGCCGGCATAGTCTGGTTGGTAGGGCCCTGAGTTCATGTGCAAGAGGTCGTGGATTCGATCCCCACCAACTGAAGACTCCCCTGGGAGTAAATGGTGACCGAATCACGTTATGTCTGTCGAGTCGCTAAGTCCTCCTTGTTTAAAACGGTTTCATTCGTGTAAAGATTATACAGCCGTATAACATCGACCGATCATTATAATTTGACATAAAATCCTACAGTGCGTCTAATAATATGGCCAGGGACTGTAATTTGGCGAAAATAAAGCGGCCGGCATAGTCTGGTTGGTAGGGCCCTGAGTTCATGTGCAAGAGGTCGTGGATTCGATCCCCACCAACTGAAGACTCCCCTGGGAGTAAATGGTGACCGAATCACGTTATGTCTGTCGAGTCGCTAAGTCCTCCTTGTTTAAAACGGTTTCATTCGTGTAAAGATTATACAGCCGTATAACATCGACCGATCATTATAATTTGACATAAAATCCTACAGTGCGTCTAATAATATGGCCAGGGACTGTAATTTGGCGAAAATAAAGCGGCCGGCATAGTCTGGTTGGTAGGGCCCTGAGTTCATGTGCAAGAGGTCGTGGATTCGATCCCCACCAACTGAAGACTCCCCTGGGAGTAAATGGTGACCGAATCACGTTATGTCTGTCGAGTCGCTAAGTCCTCCTTGTTTAAAACGGTTTCATTCGTGTAAAGATTATACAGCCGTATAACATCGACCGATCATTATAATTTGACATAAAATCCTACAGTGCGTCTAATAATATGGCCAGGGACTGTAATTTGGCGAAAATAAAGCGGCCGGCATAGTCTGGTTGGTAGGGCCCTGAGTTCATGTGCAAGAGGTCGTGGATTCGATCCCCACCAACTGAAGACTCCCCTGGGAGTAAATGGTGACCGAATCACGTTATGTCTGTCGAGTCGCTAAGTCCTCCTTGTTTAAAACGGTTTCATTCGTGTAAAGATTATACAGCCGTATAACATCGACCGATCATTATAATTTGACATAAAATCCTACAGTGCGTCTAATAATATGGCCAGGGACTGTAATTTGGCGAAAATAAAGCGGCCGGCATAGTCTGGTTGGTAGGGCCCTGAGTTCATGTGCAAGAGGTCGTGGATTCGATCCCCACCAACTGAAGACTCCCCTGGGAGTAAATGGTGACCGAATCACGTTATGTCTGTCGAGTCGCTAAGTCCTCCTTGTTTAAAACGGTTTCATTCGTGTAAAGATTATACAGCCGTATAACATCGACCGATCATTATAATTTGACATAAAATCCTACAGTGCGTCTAATAATATGGCCAGGGACTGTAATTTGGCGAAAATAAAGCGGCCGGCATAGTCTGGTTGGTAGGGCCCTGAGTTCATGTGCAAGAGGTCGTGGATTCGATCCCCACCAACTGAAGACTCCCCTGGGAGTAAATGGTGACCGAATCACGTTATGTCTGTCGAGTCGCTAAGTCCTCCTTGTTTAAAACGGTTTCATTCGTGTAAAGATTATACAGCCGTATAACATCGACCGATCATTATAATTTGACATAAAATCCTACAGTGCGTCTAATAATATGGCCAGGGACTGTAATTTGGCGAAAATAAAGCGGCCGGCATAGTCTGGTTGGTAGGGCCCTGAGTTCATGTGCAAGAGGTCGTGGATTCGATCCCCACCAACTGAAGACTCCCCTGGGAGTAAATGGTGACCGAATCACGTTATGTCTGTCGAGTCGCTAAGTCCTCCTTGTTTAAAACGGTTTCATTCGTGTAAAGATTATACAGCCGTATAACATCGACCGATCATTATAATTTGACATAAAATCCTACAGTGCGTCTAATAATATGGCCAGGGACTGTAATTTGGCGAAAATAAAGCGGCCGGCATAGTCTGGTTGGTAGGGCCCTGAGTTCATGTGCAAGAGGTCGTGGATTCGATCCCCACCAACTGAAGACTCCCCTGGGAGTAAATGGTGACCGAATCACGTTATGTCTGTCGAGTCGCTAAGTCCTCCTTGTTTAAAACGGTTTCATTCGTGTAAAGATTATACAGCCGTATAACATCGACCGATCATTATAATTTGACATAAAATCCTACAGTGCGTCTAATAATATGGCCAGGGACTGTAATTTGGCGAAAATAAAGCGGCCGGCATAGTCTGGTTGGTAGGGCCCTGAGTTCATGTGCAAGAGGTCGTGGATTCGATCCCCACCAACTGAAGACTCCCCTGGGAGTAAATGGTGACCGAATCACGTTATGTCTGTCGAGTCGCTAAGTCCTCCTTGTTTAAAACGGTTTCATTCGTGTAAAGATTATACAGCCGTATAACATCGACCGATCATTATAATTTGACATAAAATCCTACAGTGCGTCTAATAATATGGCCAGGGACTGTAATTTGGCGAAAATAAAGCGGCCGGCATAGTCTGGTTGGTAGGGCCCTGAGTTCATGTGCAAGAGGTCGTGGATTCGATCCCCACCAACTGAAGACTCCCCTGGGAGTAAATGGTGACCGAATCACGTTATGTCTGTCGAGTCGCTAAGTCCTCCTTGTTTAAAACGGTTTCATTCGTGTAAAGATTATACAGCCGTATAACATCGACCGATCATTATAATTTGACATAAAATCCTACAGTGCGTCTAATAATATGGCCAGGGACTGTAATTTGGCGAAAATAAAGCGGCCGGCATAGTCTGGTTGGTAGGGCCCTGAGTTCATGTGCAAGAGGTCGTGGATTCGATCCCCACCAACTGAAGACTCCCCTGGGAGTAAATGGTGACCGAATCACGTTATGTCTGTCGAGTCGCTAAGTCCTCCTTGTTTAAAACGGTTTCATTCGTGTAAAGATTATACAGCCGTATAACATCGACCGATCATTATAATTTGACATAAAATCCTACAGTGCGTCTAATAATATGGCCAGGGACTGTAATTTGGCGAAAATAAAGCGGCCGGCATAGTCTGGTTGGTAGGGCCCTGAGTTCATGTGCAAGAGGTCGTGGATTCGATCCCCACCAACTGAAGACTCCCCTGGGAGTAAATGGTGACCGAATCACGTTATGTCTGTCGAGTCGCTAAGTCCTCCTTGTTTAAAACGGTTTCATTCGTGTAAAGATTATACAGCCGTATAACATCGACCGATCATTATAATTTGACATAAAATCCTACAGTGCGTCTAATAATATGGCCAGGGACTGTAATTTGGCGAAAATAAAGCGGCCGGCATAGTCTGGTTGGTAGGGCCCTGAGTTCATGTGCAAGAGGTCGTGGATTCGATCCCCACCAACTGAAGACTCCCCTGGGAGTAAATGGTGACCGAATCACGTTATGTCTGTCGAGTCGCTAAGTCCTCCTTGTTTAAAACGGTTTCATTCGTGTAAAGATTATACAGCCGTATAACATCGACCGATCATTATAATTTGACATAAAATCCTACAGTGCGTCTAATAATATGGCCAGGGACTGTAATTTGGCGAAAATAAAGCGGCCGGCATAGTCTGGTTGGTAGGGCCCTGAGTTCATGTGCAAGAGGTCGTGGATTCGATCCCCACCAACTGAAGACTCCCCTGGGAGTAAATGGTGACCGAATCACGTTATGTCTGTCGAGTCGCTAAGTCCTCCTTGTTTAAAACGGTTTCATTCGTGTAAAGATTATACAGCCGTATAACATCGACCGATCATTATAATTTGACATAAAATCCTACAGTGCGTCTAATAATATGGCCAGGGACTGTAATTTGGCGAAAATAAAGCGGCCGGCATAGTCTGGTTGGTAGGGCCCTGAGTTCATGTGCAAGAGGTCGTGGATTCGATCCCCACCAACTGAAGACTCCCCTGGGAGTAAATGGTGACCGAATCACGTTATGTCTGTCGAGTCGCTAAGTCCTCCTTGTTTAAAACGGTTTCATTCGTGTAAAGATTATACAGCCGTATAACATCGACCGATCATTATAATTTGACATAAAATCCTACAGTGCGTCTAATAATATGGCCAGGGACTGTAATTTGGCGAAAATAAAGCGGCCGGCATAGTCTGGTTGGTAGGGCCCTGAGTTCATGTGCAAGAGGTCGTGGATTCGATCCCCACCAACTGAAGACTCCCCTGGGAGTAAATGGTGACCGAATCACGTTATGTCTGTCGAGTCGCTAAGTCCTCCTTGTTTAAAACGGTTTCATTCGTGTAAAGATTATACAGCCGTATAACATCGACCGATCATTATAATTTGACATAAAATCCTACAGTGCGTCTAATAATATGGCCAGGGACTGTAATTTGGCGAAAATAAAGCGGCCGGCATAGTCTGGTTGGTAGGGCCCTGAGTTCATGTGCAAGAGGTCGTGGATTCGATCCCCACCAACTGAAGACTCCCCTGGGAGTAAATGGTGACCGAATCACGTTATGTCTGTCGAGTCGCTAAGTCCTCCTTGTTTAAAACGGTTTCATTCGTGTAAAGATTATACAGCCGTATAACATCGACCGATCATTATAATTTGACATAAAATCCTACAGTGCGTCTAATAATATGGCCAGGGACTGTAATTTGGCGAAAATAAAGCGGCCGGCATAGTCTGGTTGGTAGGGCCCTGAGTTCATGTGCAAGAGGTCGTGGATTCGATCCCCACCAACTGAAGACTCCCCTGGGAGTAAATGGTGACCGAATCACGTTATGTCTGTCGAGTCGCTAAGTCCTCCTTGTTTAAAACGGTTTCATTCGTGTAAAGATTATACAGCCGTATAACATCGACCGATCATTATAATTTGACATAAAATCCTACAGTGCGTCTAATAATATGGCCAGGGACTGTAATTTGGCGAAAATAAAGCGGCCGGCATAGTCTGGTTGGTAGGGCCCTGAGTTCATGTGCAAGAGGTCGTGGATTCGATCCCCACCAACTGAAGACTCCCCTGGGAGTAAATGGTGACCGAATCACGTTATGTCTGTCGAGTCGCTAAGTCCTCCTTGTTTAAAACGGTTTCATTCGTGTAAAGATTATACAGCCGTATAACATCGACCGATCATTATAATTTGACATAAAATCCTACAGTGCGTCTAATAATATGGCCAGGGACTGTAATTTGGCGAAAATAAAGCGGCCGGCATAGTCTGGTTGGTAGGGCCCTGAGTTCATGTGCAAGAGGTCGTGGATTCGATCCCCACCAACTGAAGACTCCCCTGGGAGTAAATGGTGACCGAATCACGTTATGTCTGTCGAGTCGCTAAGTCCTCCTTGTTTAAAACGGTTTCATTCGTGTAAAGATTATACAGCCGTATAACATCGACCGATCATTATAATTTGACATAAAATCCTACAGTGCGTCTAATAATATGGCCAGGGACTGTAATTTGGCGAAAATAAAGCGGCCGGCATAGTCTGGTTGGTAGGGCCCTGAGTTCATGTGCAAGAGGTCGTGGATTCGATCCCCACCAACTGAAGACTCCCCTGGGAGTAAATGGTGACCGAATCACGTTATGTCTGTCGAGTCGCTAAGTCCTCCTTGTTTAAAACGGTTTCATTCGTGTAAAGATTATACAGCCGTATAACATCGACCGATCATTATAATTTGACATAAAATCCTACAGTGCGTCTAATAATATGGCCAGGGACTGTAATTTGGCGAAAATAAAGCGGCCGGCATAGTCTGGTTGGTAGGGCCCTGAGTTCATGTGCAAGAGGTCGTGGATTCGATCCCCACCAACTGAAGACTCCCCTGGGAGTAAATGGTGACCGAATCACGTTATGTCTGTCGAGTCGCTAAGTCCTCCTTGTTTAAAACGGTTTCATTCGTGTAAAGATTATACAGCCGTATAACATCGACCGATCATTATAATTTGACATAAAATCCTACAGTGCGTCTAATAATATGGCCAGGGACTGTAATTTGGCGAAAATAAAGCGGCCGGCATAGTCTGGTTGGTAGGGCCCTGAGTTCATGTGCAAGAGGTCGTGGATTCGATCCCCACCAACTGAAGACTCCCCTGGGAGTAAATGGTGACCGAATCACGTTATGTCTGTCGAGTCGCTAAGTCCTCCTTGTTTAAAACGGTTTCATTCGTGTAAAGATTATACAGCCGTATAACATCGACCGATCATTATAATTTGACATAAAATCCTACAGTGCGTCTAATAATATGGCCAGGGACTGTAATTTGGCGAAAATAAAGCGGCCGGCATAGTCTGGTTGGTAGGGCCCTGAGTTCATGTGCAAGAGGTCGTGGATTCGATCCCCACCAACTGAAGACTCCCCTGGGAGTAAATGGTGACCGAATCACGTTATGTCTGTCGAGTCGCTAAGTCCTCCTTGTTTAAAACGGTTTCATTCGTGTAAAGATTATACAGCCGTATAACATCGACCGATCATTATAATTTGACATAAAATCCTACAGTGCGTCTAATAATATGGCCAGGGACTGTAATTTGGCGAAAATAAAGCGGCCGGCATAGTCTGGTTGGTAGGGCCCTGAGTTCATGTGCAAGAGGTCGTGGATTCGATCCCCACCAACTGAAGACTCCCCTGGGAGTAAATGGTGACCGAATCACGTTATGTCTGTCGAGTCGCTAAGTCCTCCTTGTTTAAAACGGTTTCATTCGTGTAAAGATTATACAGCCGTATAACATCGACCGATCATTATAATTTGACATAAAATCCTACAGTGCGTCTAATAATATGGCCAGGGACTGTAATTTGGCGAAAATAAAGCGGCCGGCATAGTCTGGTTGGTAGGGCCCTGAGTTCATGTGCAAGAGGTCGTGGATTCGATCCCCACCAACTGAAGACTCCCCTGGGAGTAAATGGTGACCGAATCACGTTATGTCTGTCGAGTCGCTAAGTCCTCCTTGTTTAAAACGGTTTCATTCGTGTAAAGATTATACAGCCGTATAACATCGACCGATCATTATAATTTGACATAAAATCCTACAGTGCGTCTAATAATATGGCCAGGGACTGTAATTTGGCGAAAATAAAGCGGCCGGCATAGTCTGGTTGGTAGGGCCCTGAGTTCATGTGCAAGAGGTCGTGGATTCGATCCCCACCAACTGAAGACTCCCCTGGGAGTAAATGGTGACCGAATCACGTTATGTCTGTCGAGTCGCTAAGTCCTCCTTGTTTAAAACGGTTTCATTCGTGTAAAGATTATACAGCCGTATAACATCGACCGATCATTATAATTTGACATAAAATCCTACAGTGCGTCTAATAATATGGCCAGGGACTGTAATTTGGCGAAAATAAAGCGGCATTTTTGAAAGATTTTATACAATGATTCACAACAGTTAATAATGTGTATACCACACAAACACACACTGCAGGGATGAATCACACAGGTACGCGTCTCTTATCCAAATTTCTAGCGACAGGACTTTCAGCCACAGAATCGAACGTTTGCTGTCAAGATCGAACTTACAAGCCCCAGTTTTAAACCAGAGTTTATCATTTCCTTTGGCAGGATCCAACAGCCCATTTCGAAATTGAATTGTTCGTTTCTAGTAGATTAGCTTGAAGAAAAAACTAAAATTATAAGAGAGAAAAATTAAATAATTGCATTGAAGACACGAAATTTAAGCATTGAGATTTGAAACTTTAATAACACAAGGCTTCGAAATTTAACATTTTAAAAATTACAAGAGAAGTTATTGTTGATTTATATGTTATTTGATGTGCTGATTTCGAAAATGACCTTCATTTTTCCTAATCACATCAGGATTTTTTATAAAATCGATATTAATGTTATTACTAAAATCCTATCTAGAAAGGAATTCTCTCAAACAATTTTGCATGTACTAACTGTTCTCTTCATTCATTTTGATCTATGTTAAGTTTAATCTTGTGAAAGAAAATTGATTTTTGAGCTATCTGCTAATTTTTTATAGGTAAAAATGAATAAAAAATGCTGTTACCAGACCGCACAAGTCACCTCTGGCGAGAGAAAAACAGCAAGTTCCTTGTGTTCAAACTTTTTACATCAGTTTCTGGAAGAAAATCACCAACATACCGTTTTAATTTGTTTTTATTGAGATAACTTGCATAAAATTGACGATTGACCAAGAATAACAAATATTGGGTATATGTATATGAAAGTTTGAAACAAAATATAAAACAAGCAAAAAACAAAAGAGAAAAGTTTCAATTTAAATACATACTCGTTTTTCTCTGAAATTTATTTTTGATGATCTTCTTCCATGCTTAATCTCAGGTTTACCCCGAGATATTATCCAACAGTAGTCAGCGAGCATGTTCTTGTCCATCTTCCTTGATATTTACGCTCCATATGTGTTATATCTTGATAGAACCTTTCCCCTTGTTCTTCGCTGACTGCTCCTAAATTTTCAGGGAAGAAGTCCACATATGAGAGAAGGAAATGCATTTTTACACTCAAGGAGCAACCCAACGTTTTAAATTTGTCCATCATTTTCATTACAATTTCCTTATAATCAGGATCCTTGTAATTACCCAGAAATTTACTGACGACATCTTTGAAAGCAACCCAAGCTTTTTTTTCCGTTTCTGTCATGTTAGCCTTAAATTCTTTATCATTCAGGAGTTTGCGAATATCTGGACCAACAAATATTCCTTCTTTCAGCTTAGCTGGGTATAAACCTGGAAACTTTTTGCACAGGTATTTGAAACAATTGCCATCCTTTGAAACAGTCTTCACAAACTGCTTCATTACACCTAATTTTATTTGTAACGGAGGTAACAATACTTTTTTCGGATCAACTAAGCTGTTTCGAATAACGTTCTTGGTGCCTGGGTCAAGATTTTGTCTTTTCGGCCATTCTTTTTTGACCCAATGTTGAGTCTTGTCACGGCTGTCCCACTCACAAATGAAACATAGGTACTTTGTAAATCCCCCTTGTTGACCAAGAAGCATGGAGATAACTTTCAAATCACCGCAAATGGTCCAACTGTGGCTGGTATTCTTTCGTGGTATTCTTTTAAATATACTGAGTGTCCAACTGGTACTGATGCATACTGGCCCGCATGATGAAGAAGAACAGCTTTGAGGCTTTTTTAGATGAATCTGTTAACTGCCTCCATTCGTCTTTATCGTAGATGTCATTAAATTTGCTCATCTATCCAGGAACATCAGAACAATAGACCAAGTTCTCCTCTTCATCAAAGTACTTAATAAATTCCTTTTCTCGATTCCAGTACCAATAAAAAGATGTTTCTTTGGCCAAAAAGTGTTTTTCTTTCAGTCTGGAACCTAGCAATTCAGCTGCCTTTTCGAAAGACCCAAATCTCTAGTCGGATGATTCAGCACAACCTGAGAGAAGGGCTGAGGCGAACCGGCTACAGATGGCTTACATTCGATATCGGAGCCTTGAACTTCTGGATGCTCCGAGTCTGAAGACTCTGAAGAGATGACTAGCAATTTAGTTGGAGGCAAAGGCACGGGAATATCAGGTGCATGAGGAACGGGGAGCATGACCCATGAACTGCTATCAGGATAAGATATTAGCCTTTTAATTTTCAGGTTATACCCACGAACATGGCAGGAGCAAAAATAACAATCATCAAAGTGATTTAGGGGCTCCTTCCACGTCATAGGAATTCCAAATCGTACAGAAACTTTATGAGGTGCCCAAGATTTGTCCCGATCTCCGAGTTTTATGCCAAAATATGAGAGATAAAGTTGTCTTACATAGTCTGTAGCGCTCCGCGTGCCATTTTTAACAACCCTATATTGGCCGCATATATAACAAAAGTCATCTGGGAAATTTTCACAATGTCTCAAACTCGAAGCATTGTTTCACGAAACGCACAGAAAAAAAACAGACTTTAAAATGACTCCCTATTACGCTTGCTAGTGTTTCTGAGAGGTCAGCGAACCTAGATAAAGATTCTCGCGACGCTATTGGTAGAGAGAGATTGTTACAGAGAGAGGGACGGTGACAGGAAGTAGTGACTGGCTACATATATTTTAGTTAAAAATGTAATTTTGACTTTTGGTCAAAGATCATGGTCTTCTGGCCCACAGTGCGTGGGTGCTCGTGTAATTTAAATAAATGGATAATATTATTAAGATTAAAAAAATTAAATACACAGTAATATTTATGCTTATTTGCTTCACCATAACAGTTATTTTTCTTTCAGTTATAAATGACATAGAAGTTAAATAATATTCAACTGAAAAAATAAAAATATTTTGAAAGAATGAAATAAATAATCAGAAATATATAAATTCTCTTAAAGTGAATGATTTATAATAATAAAAATTTATGCTCTTAGTAGACGACGCAGGCAGGTGATGCTCTCAAGTGCATTTACTGATCAGGAAACTAACAACGTGGTTGCTTCAATATGTGTAGGCTTAATGTAACAGAATTTTTTTTTGCTTTCACATTAATTTTGACTTTACTAATACACATGATGATCTGGGGTTTTGTCTGAGGAATCTGCAATCCGCTTCATCTAACTCAGGATTGCCAAAAGGCATACAGTCTACTATACGGATGTCACAAACTTTAAGAATGAAAAAACAATGGCATTATAGATGCACGGCCGATGAGTCCATGGTCGATAAGTGTTATCTTTAAGTGTTTTCCTATGAATGGTCTCGAAACTTTGAGCACTCCTCAGATTTGTTCGAGATACTCTCTTTTATATGTTCATTCTATATAAGTCTATTATTTAATGCCAAGTCAAGGTGTTAAGGTTTTTACACCACTGAAATAGTTTGTTTGAAGATTTGCATACTTTCAGTCAGTTATGCACTAATTTTTGAGTTTTGATTTAATAATAAATTGCTTTTATCAACATTTATAGCTACACACTGAGTTTTGTACCACTCCTCAATTTTGGTCACAGTCTTGAAACAGCAAAGTCAGGGTTTAAAGATTTTTGGACAGCTGGCGTGTCATCGACGTAGAAAGCAGCTAGAAGATTGGAATCCCCATTCTTCTTTAGGAACTCAGATGTATACAAAGAATACAATATACAGTACTCCTTGTACAATATACAAGGAGTACAAGAATTCAAGGAAGGTCCAAGGATACTTCCCTGGGGTACTCCGGTCTGTATGTTTCTGACAGTAGAGTTCGCTTTATTTAACTTGATTTGTAAAGTTCTATTTGTTTTGGAGCCTAGTAGCTGAACTAACTCTAAAGGCAAATTGAAACTAGTAATTTTACTATAAGGCCTTGATGCCAAACGTAATCAGAAGCCTTAGAAACCTCTAATACAGCTGACGTCTGTTTCAATTAAGAACCATTTGAAAAAAATTCGAACAATCTAATAAGCTATTTAACAGTTGTGAGTTCTTTTCATATTGCACTGTACTGCTCATCGAGTAGCTCCGGGAAATGTTTTAACTTTTTATGGATTATTTTGAACTAATCGGTCTGACTTAAATGAAACTGGGTGGTTTTTTCGAGGCCTAGGTGTTAAAATCAGAGCAACATGCTTCTACGCCGGGGGTGGGGATAGTTATAATGAATACATCTAAGGAACAGAACTGACTTATGAAGCATCGAGGAAAGGTTTTGATTATTCTAATGCTTATGTTATCTACCCCATGTGATTTCTTTATTTTTTAGGTTTTTGATAATAGCTTTAGCTTCGTCATCAAAATCATTGATAGGAGTGGTGGCTGATTCATTAATAAACTTCCGTTTGAGATCTTAATAGCCGGATTCAATCTCATTAACGAATTGTGCTGAAATAGGTGAAGCCTTGGGGGGTTTTGTTGCTCAATGCTATCTGCGAAGAGTTCCTGCATATTCTGAATAATATTTAATATTAGTTTTTGTGATAGGCTTGTTAATAAGCTTTTCCCCTCCAGAAAACAGGTCAAAAATGTTAAAAAATTCAGAAAATTTCGAGAATTTTCCCTTATTTCGGAAATTTCGACGAAAAATAAACTATGAAATATCGTAACTTTACTAACGTTCTGACAATCATAGTGAATTATTTACCGTTAAAGCAGGCTGTTTTACTTTAACTTTGTCATTGATAAAACGTACTAATGGATAATAGTTTCTCAAAAATTATCTTGTTATTCCTTCATTGAAACATAAAGAACTGAACTTAAAATATTATGAAATTAGCTACCAGTATTTAACTACAAACAATTTTGAAATATATTTAAAAAAATTATATTCATTGCAATGTCATTCTCTAACGGAGTGGATATTGTAAAGCCTTTCGCTAGCGCCACTTGCTTAGCGGAGCGCGAAAGGTGTGCTATAAGTGAATTAAATATGCATACCTGCTAACTCTCCCACATTTTGCGGGAGATTTTATATTCATATTTAAAGTGGTAGTAAATATATACTATTTTTTCTTTTATAAATTTAATTTTTAAATGATTTTTATCACCACTATTCGTACAAAAATTAAGCTTATATATTAATATGCGTTACTATTATGGTTGTCAACTAAATTTTTTTCAAATGCAACGTATTTGTTTGCTTAAAATTGAAGTTTTAATTCCATTTTAATACCACTAGGAAAAATGATAATGGAAGGGATTCAAAGTTGGCACGTCTGAAATATGTATATTGAGTTTCTTCATTATCAATCTCTCTTTGTCTTGAGGTTGGTATTCTTGAGGTTATAAACGAAAATAGAAACACACAGATGCCAACAGCTCCGGACAGGCCAAAATAATTTAAAAAACGGTAAATACCTACAAGCTAAAATTTGCAAATAAATGACTAATTTTGCTTACTTTTCAGAAAGTTTAGCATTACTTAACGTTAACAAAGTGGTGAATGATAAAAGCCTTCAAATTATTTACAAACAGTATCGGATAAAAGCCTAATAAATTGTTTTTATTAAACCAAGAATCACAATTAATAAACTACCACTCGAAAATATATATTCGCTGTCTGGAGCAAGCTGGCATCTCTGCAAACATAAGATAGAGTTGCATAATTGAACAAAAAAAAAATTGCTCTACAGTTTAGGCGTTACCTTTCATAGTATGATTATTTAGTACTCTGAGAAAATAAGAATTACGTTTCGTAGTAAATAAAAACTCTTTGAGATCAAGTCGATGATTTTTAATTTTAAAAAAAAATTTGTACAAAAGTTCTTGATAAGAAATTAGTAATTTTGAAATTGGACTCGACTTAAGAAAAGGTCGTAATTACATATGGCAATGTGAATGTCAATATCTTTTTCATGTATGAGCCGTTATTTTTTATTTTATGTGTCATTACAAAAAAGAAGTGAAGACTATGTTATTAAATCATTAAAAACACAGAAAATATTTGTATAAGTTTTTACAAAATGGAGGAAGTTGACATCTCTGGGAACAGTAGAGATTGTGTTTCACTGCAAATGTATTAAATGTAAGGAATTCATACGTTGTTTGTTTAGATCAGGGGTTGCCAAACTTTTTTGATCATCGACCCCTACATAATTTTTCGAAATCTCCATCGACCCCCATAAAAAAAAATTTCTGTTAATTAAAATAAAACTCTATTACATACTGTGTTTGTACATTTATTTTATGATTTTGAACATTTATTAAAGTAATAGTACACAGTGTAACAATAGTTTTATGAAAAATATATTAATGTTGAAATATAAATACCTTAATATTTATGAAATAATAAGTCATTATAAGTAAGTAGAAATAATAAGTAAAGTAACTACGAATTTATTGTTTCTTAATCAATAACAAGGGTGTGTCTGGTGTTTTTTTTTTTTTTTTTTTTTCATTTTTGCAATTTTCGTTATGTTGGGTTCAAAATTGGTCAATTTTAATCTTAAATCCCCTCGAAACTCCACATTTAATTTATTTCAGTTCTTAGTTAAGATTGAATTTTCGTGACTGAAACCGACTTCAACCATATAGGAACTTAGAAATGCTATCATAAATGGCTGAGCTATTTCGTAAAGTCTTACCTATTTTTGCATTATATTTATATTTGTCCAAAATTTGCTTATTATTAAATTTTTAAAAAGCGTCTTTGCTTCAAAGCCCCATAATAATTCAGCAAGCTCATCTTGCAGGTTGATGTCCACGTTTTCAATTTGAGCAGAAAATGGCTCAATAACCCAATTAGGGATGTCAATGTTTTCCAAATCAGCAAAACGCAGTTTAAAATCGTCGCTCAATTTTTGAAGACTACCTGTATATAATTCCAAGTCTTCTTCTTTTATTTCTAATTGTCACATATCTGAAAAATACTGATAATCCTTCAACCAATCGACCCTTCTGGTTTGGATCGACCCCCTGACTCAGATCAACCCCCGCTTATGTTAAATAGACCACTGGGGGTCTATATAGACCACTTTGGCGACCTCTGGTTTAGATCATTCAACAGAGTTCACTGAAAACAATTTTGATATTTTGCTTTAACCATGGTCCGAACATAGCATCAGAAGCTTGGTAAATATACTTAAACAATCCCAATTATTTTTTCATTGTTCACAATATTTTCCTTAGGGTTAAGGAAGAAATGAATAGAGATTATCTTTTTCTATGTCTATATATTTTTAAAGCATTTAAGTATGCATGATGTAACTTTTTTTATATATTTGAACCACTTGTTAAGTGAAGCACCATATCGTCTTCAATTTCAAACCAGATTATTTTTGTTTTTGTTTTAATTCACTCGAGTACTACAAAAGTGTCTCCATTTTTGTAGCACGTAGGATGAGTCAGGGAGAGAGCGATATTTTATTTCAATTTATGTCACGATATTTCAACGTCATAAGTTTTTAAATACTCATCCCAAAAACTAAACTAAAAATATTTTTGATATACGAGGGTTGCTATTTATATTTCTGGCCTAATAATGAAAAAACAAACATGTAGTACCGAAATTGGTTTTATTGTTCTTTAAAATATTCTCCATGATGATCAATACACTTTTGCATGCGTTTGAACCAATTTTCAAAGCACTTTTTCCACTCCGATTAAGGTAACTCCAAAACATGCGTTTTGAATGCATCAACCGCTTCTTCGGGGGTCGAAAATCGTTGTCCACGTAATTTATTTTTGATGTATGGGAATAAGAAGAAGTCATTGGGTGCCAAATCAGGGCTGTACGGTGGATGACCCATCAGTTCGATCTTTCGCTCCGTCAGAAATGCCTTTGTTTGAGTCGATGTGTGAGAGCTCGCATTGTCATGATGAAGAATGATTCGCCTGTTCTTCTGCTTTTTTCGAATTTCTCCGATGACTTCTGGCAAACAAATGGTCGTGTACCGTTCAGAATTGAAAGTCTTGCGTTGCTCTAACGCCACTGTTGCCACATGACCGTTAATGCCGAAGAAACAGGCAATCATTTGTTTCGATGTGCTTCTTCCTCGAACAACTTTTGTTGGTTTTGCCTCGTCTTGGAAGACCCATACAGTTGATTGCTGTTTTGTTTCCGGCTCATATACATAGATCCATGATTCGCCACCTGTGTAGATGTTATACACAGCCTTTGATGTACCTTGAACGTATTTTTCCTACATTTCCTTGCACCAATCGACACGAGCCTTTTTTTGAGCGTTTGTCAGATTATGCGGGATCCAACGCGAACCAATTTTTTTTACGCTCAAATGTTCATGCAATATTTTATTGATGCTAGTCATACTAATGTCCATAGACGCCTCTATCTCACGGTATGTCACATGACGATCTTGCTTTATCAGTTCACGCACAGCATCGATCTTTTCTGGCACAACAACGGATTTTGGACGACCTGCACGGGATTCGTCCTGGATCGAACATCGACCACGATTAAATTCGTTATACCAACTTTTTACTGTGCTGTAGGATGGCGCTTTATCGCTGAATAAAGAATTAAGTTCATCGAAGCACTCTTGTCTTGACAATCCACGTCGAAAGTTATGAAAAATAATGGCACGAAAATGTTCACGATTCAATTCCATTTTTTGAAAGAGAAGAATTTTTCAATTTACTGTCAACAACACAAATGAAGCTATAATGGTAAATCGTCTGCTGAATTTCTGTTTAAAAATATCAAACTTTCGATTAAAATCGTCTGCTGTCGCCTAGCAACACTTACTGTTGCCAAGGTCAGAAATATAAATAGCAACCCTCGTACATTTGTATTTTTTCGAACGAAATTTGCGCTAAATTTAATATACAAGTGAAATAGGTAAGATTAAGTACTTGTAAAAATGCAACTAAAAATTTGTTCCCGTTTGTAATTATGTAGAAAGAAACATGAGTGACCAAAAAAAAAATAATAATAAATAAAGCACTCGTACCAGTAAATAAAAAAAATATTCTGATAACACAGGCCTGCGATGAAAAAAATACAAGAGGTCTGACAGCTTAACTTAATGTATTTTTTGGTACTGAAATGGAAAATAATAATGAAAAATGTCCATCACGTCACGTTTTTTAGAAAAATTAAATTTTACTGGAATTTTTATGAACATTTACCATAAAAAAAATTTTCGTTTTTGAATTTCTTAACTTCTTGACTGACCAACATTCTACTTTGGTCAAATCTCACTACTTCCTGTCACCGTTCCTCTCTCAGTAACAATCTCTCTCTACCAATAGCGTTAGAAGAATCCTTATCTAGGTTCGCTGACCTCTCAGAAACACTAGCAAGCTTAATAGGGAGTCATTTTAAAGTTTGCTTTTTTCTGTGCGTTTCATGAAACATGGCTTTGAGTTCAAGACACTGTGAAAATTTCTCAAATGACTTTTGTTATACATGCGGCGAATATAGTGTTGTTAAAAATCGCATGAGAAGCATTGCAGACAACTTTATCTCGCATATTTTGACATGAAACTCGGAGATCCGGACAAATCTTGGGCACCTCATGAAGTTTGTGTGCATTATCTCAATGATCTACGCTTATGGCATCAAGGAACGAAGACTGCTTTACGATTTGGAATTCCTACGACGTGGAGGGAGCCCCAAAACCACTTTGAAGATTGTTATTTTTGTTCCTACTATGCTCGTGGGTATAACCGGAAAAATCAAAGACTAATATCTTATCCTAATAACATTCCATCGGCCATACGCCCCGTTCCTCATGGACCTGATGTGCCTGAGCCTTTGCCTTCAACTGAATTACCAATCATCTCTTCCGAGTGTTCAGACTCGGAACATCCAGAAGTTCAAGACTCTGATATCGAATATAAACCATCTCTAGCCGGTTTACCTCAGCCATCCTCTCAGGTTCAGCTTAATGATCTGACTAGAGATCTTGGCCTTTCGAAAAAGGCAACTTAATTAGACTTAAAGAAAAAAACTTACCAGACTTAAAGAAAAAAACTTATTGGCCAAAGGAACATATTTTTATTGGTACAGGAATCGTGAAAAGGAATCTATTAATTTCTTTGATGAAGAGGAGTACTTGGTCTATTGTTCTGAAGTTACTGGATTGATGAGAAAATTTAATGTCATCTACAATAAAGATGATTGGAGGCTGTTTATAGATTCATCTGAGGGAAGCCTCAAAGCTGTTCTTCTTTATCATAGGAGCCAGTATGCATAAGTACCAGTTGGACACTCAGTATATTTAAAAGAATGCTACGAAAGCCTGGCTATCGTCCTAAACAAAATAAAATATATTGACCACAGTTGGACCATTTACGGTGATTTGAAAATTATCTCCATGCTTCTTGGTCAACAACGGGGATTTATAATGTACCCATGTTTCATTTGTGAGTGGGACAGCCGTGACAAGACTCAACATTGGGTCAAAAAAGAATGGCCGAAAAGACAAAATCTTGGCACCAAGAGAGTTATTTGAAACAGCTTAGTTGATCCGAAAAAAGTATTGTTACATCCGCTACATATAAAATTAGGTGTAATGAAGCAGTTTGTCAAGGCTGTTCCAAAGGATGGTAATTGTTTCAAATACCTGTGCAAGAAGTTTCCAGGTTTATCCCAAGCAGAGCTGAACGAAGGAATATTTGTTGATCCAGATATCTGCAAACTCATGAAGGATAAAGAATTTGAGACTAACATGACAGAAACGGAAAAAGAAGCTTGGGTTGCTTTCAAAGATGTCGTCAGTAAATTTCTGGGTTATTACAAGGTTATCCTGATTATAAGGAAATAGTAATGAAATTGCTGGACAAATTTAAAACGTTGGGTTGCTCCATGAGTGTAAATATGCACTTCCTTCACTCACGTGGACTTTTTCTCTGAAAATGTAGGAGCAGTCAGCGAAGAACAAGGGGAAAGATTCAATCAGGATATCAGAGATATGGAGCGTAAATATCAAGGAAGATGGGACAAGAACGTGTTCACTGACATATCCAATTTGATATTAATTTATTCGTTGCTGTTATAATATTTATTTAATATGAATTGAATTTTAAAAAAAGAAAAGTTTTGAATTTGAAAAAGAAAATCACTTGCGTCATTGGATTACACGAAAACATACCTCTTTTTTTTAAAAAAAATTCGAATTTCTGATTCCTGAAATAAAAGGAGTAGCCACAATCTTGGAAAAGTGGTCCCCATAGTTTAGTCGGGAGAGTTTGTTCAAGTGTGGAATTGAAAATTTTTCGTACACAATTACAAAATTCATTTCAGCAAAGATATATCCATGCAAAAAAAATTACAGGTGTTCAAACTGTGTAGACGCTAAAATCTCCGAGCCTGTTAAATATGCCTCAAGAGTCGTGATGGCTCAGGGGCTTCCTAGTAGGTGAACCAGGTTCAAATCCCAGTGAGGGCTGGCCCATACGAACTCCGCATCCGGCTTGCATCGACCGCAGTGCTGACATAAAATATCCTCAGTGGTAGACGGATCATGGCTGAGAGTTCCCTTACCGTCAGGCTAACCATGGGATGTTTTAATGTTTTTCCACCCAATGTAACGCAAATGCGAGTTAGTTCCATCAAAAATTCCTCCATGAAGACAAAACTTCTCCCAATACTTGATCCAAGAATTCCCTTGTCTTCTGGATAGGGTTCAAAGTTACAAGGCTTTAGGGTTGATCATTGGCAGTCATAAACCCAAAATTGGGTGGGCTGTTTAACAACAGTTATAAAATGAAGTGTTTTAAAATCACCTTATCAGACATATTTTTTTTCCTTTTAAACGATAGACTATAAAAAAAATTCAAAAAACTGATTTTTTTTATTTCTATTTTTTTAAAGTCAAAAGCACTTTATTTAAAATAAATACACTATATACAATTCTATATTTTAAACCATTTTGATTGAGATTTCTGAATTTCTGTCCGTATTAATACTGTGCCCATGCCTTCTGATATTTTCAGATACCTAAAATTAAAATTTTTTATATTTTTGTATATCTTAATTTACATAGTTAAAATTTATTTAAGCAAAAGAAGCAAGAATTTACATATTTTATCTAAAAACTTGTTTTTCGAATTAACCTGTTGTATTCAAGGTATTTTAATGATACTGTTTTAAAACAGAACTAGGAGGCTTCACCCCCTGCTCGCTAGCGCTCGTCATCCCTCCGAGCTGCTTTCACAGTTCATTCGGGATTGCTTCGCAATCCGATTCTCGCTTTGCTCGCTCATTGGAACGTTCTTAGCGTCTCGCTTTTGTATACTTTTTTGAACACTGAAGTTCCGAAAACTTTTTATTGTGAAAATTCTAAAACTTGTATATTTCACTATTAATTTGAAATTGCAAACAGTTCGCATATTTTTCTTAATCACACTATTCTAAATTTGAGTTGTTGAGAAAAGTAACTGTTGTAAGTTTTGTTTTAAAGCCTTTCCCACCAGAGGGCTAAAGCCATGTGATGTAAAATAATATGAAATAGTAGTCCGCCACTGAACGCCGGATGTAAAGCATCAGCTTCGATGAAGATAATTTTGTATTTTTAATTCTCTGAAGGGTGCCACCCTAATGATATGGAATTTGTAATATAAATGCATATATTTTTTATTCTTGATGAAGCCCATCATATGTGTTTTCATCAGTGTTCAGAAGCAGAGCAACTATAAGTTATTTTATTCTATCACAAAAATATAAAATGTATAAAAAACAAAGAAAAGAGTAAGAAAATGAGTCAGTTAAAATAAAACTTTTTGTTTAAGTCGTTGTTAACAATTCAAATTTCTTCGAGGCAATTCTAAACCTTAATTTTGTTCTAAATGTCACATATATTCAGACACACAACAGAAGTTTAATATGAAGTTGTAAAATGCAAATATATATAAATATATATAGAAAAATAAAAAATGATCATAGAATTATGTAAGTAAAAATTAAGGTAGTATTGTCAAGTTGAAACACGATATTTTTAGTTCTGATGTCAACAATACAATTCAATTGTTTCCATTGTTAAATACAATGTCAACAATTCAAATTTTTCTGAGGCAACTCTTAACCTCTAAATATTATTTTATTATGTACACATTTCTAAACAGTATTCAACCACAAAACTCGCTCTGTAGCATTTCTAATTGTTCTCTGTTGATATTGCTCTTCTGGAGTTTCGTTAGATCGGCTCTCTCTTCTTCGTAGATTGTTATATACCGTACGTAGATTATTAAGATTCATAATTTAACTCTAATAAAATTTAACTTGAAACATGAAATAATAAAACGGCATCTAATGATATAACAAAGCGTGGAATAGTAAAGAGCTCAACTCAAAATATTGTAGCAATAGCATAACATTTCTCATTTCTGCCAATGAAAAGGAACTATTTCAGAACTCAAAACCAACCAACCGTGTTTTTCTCGGCGAAAATTGATGTAGCACACCCATATTCGGTTAGAATTCGTTGAGAATCGAAGACAAATGCTATTGTGTTTACGTAATGAGTTCACAACTTCTTAATTATGTGGATAAATACGAAAAAAAGTTTAGAGATTTGTACAAAACGCCTACAATTAAAAATGTAAACTGTTGCCAACGCGAGAAAAGAAATATCATTGGTTTTATTGATACATACGTACGTATAAGCGTTTTATATAATATAGATTGGCCTGTTAAAGATAACAAGCCATACCTCAATATTTACACACTTTCCACACATAACGTCGAGAAGTGAACACCATATAACTTCCACATATAACATCATGAAGTTAAAATTTAAGCAATTTACATTTAGAGATATTTTCAAACTTCTGCTAGTTGCAAGAACTTGTACATTTTCAAAAAATAAGTAGTGAAGAATACCTACTAACCAGCATTTATAAAGTCAAACATACAGATATGTCTGGCAGATATATGCAGATAATTATGCAGTTGCTAGAACTTATAAATTTTCAAAAATTAATTATTGATTGAATGATCTCACCAGCATTGATAAATTCAAATAGATAATAGATAAAATCCTGTTCAATCTTTATCAATCAATGGATTTCAAAAATTGTCTTATTAGTTTTATGCAGTTCACAAATTAGATGATGGATTAGATGCAGCATTGTTTTTATTTTTTAACGTCGTCGCAAATGCGGGGTGTTTCATAAAAACTGCCCTTAATATGCACTTTAAGAATTCTTTTCAAAAATGAAAACAAAAAAAACATACATGCCTCAAATCAATATTTAAGTAATAATTGCAGTGAAATAGGAATTTTTTCCATAAGAAATGAATTGGGAGGCACTTCTTGAGTACAAAGGGCTAATACAAAGTATATTCTTTAGCAAAAACCTTATTTTGATTCATTTTATATAAATTTACAAAGCTCATCAACTAAATATATTTTATGTGTGAAGTTTGAAAATTAAATAACCGTCTTAAAAGTTAGCTTTAATGAAAGCATTATACAAATGAAAAAAAAAATGCATATCATTATATAGGGCTGGGAAAGCTTGGTTGGTAGGGCGTTGAACTAAGAGGTCGTGAGTTCAATCCCTGTTGACCGAAAACTCCCCATGTTGTGAATACTGACTGGTGCACGTCATTGTATGCCAGAGCATTGATTTGGTTCAAAATCGTTCTGTTGTTATGTTACTCTACAGATCTGGCTTTTTCTTCCTATAAGCTCTCTCGTGACATCCATTGCCCATTCAATCAGGATGATCCATTCATACCGAAAAGGACGACCTTCGCTTTGGACTTTCTCATTGAATATGAGGGTTTTCAAGTGAAGTGGCTTAGTTTCAGGGTTGAAATGAAAAATCCAAGTTTCGTCACATGGACTGACATTCTCAATTGGGACTATCTGTGAAGCATTCCTTGGTGTCAGAGCAAATATTTTTCCAGCTCATTTTTAACTCGCTCGTCAGGTTTTTATGTACTGTTTTGTGAAAACTTCAGTCTTGTGCGAATCCTTGGTCATCCATCAAAATTTTTCTTATTGTCTTTGCCAATGTTTAGAATATCGGACGTCACCGAAACACTCGGTCTTCACGCACGATTTCATTCATTTTTTAAATGTTTTTATCAGTTCTTTATATCACAAGTCGACCAGAGGTTCAGCAACTTCAACCTCTCGAAAATCGCTTTAGCCATTCAAAAATTTCACTACGCGACACGCAGTTCTCCTTTAACAATCTTTTTTTTGCAATTTAAAACATTCAGTTATTATTTTTTTTTAATTTCTCAAAGAATTTCAAAATAAAACGCTGCTAAAATGTTAGCTAAATTTTAAGTTTATCATTATCAAGACACTCTGACAAAAATGCCTTACTCAAACAAGGATAACAGACATGTGATAGCATAAAAAAAAATTTCTGTATTTTTTTCACTATTGTGTAGTTTTAGTACTTTTTCTAGCGAACGATCTTTTAAATGTTTGTCATTTCGAAATACGTTTTTAGATTATCAATAGTATCCTTTTGTATTTGCCTCAGTAGCTTGTTATTTCTAGACGAAGTTTCTATGGATTTTTTTTTCTATTTCGTGTTCTTGAAGTTTATCCAAAGTATCATTTTCTCTAACAAAAGAGCGTAAAAAAAAGTCATGGTTCGTGAATGAGAACCTAGGAAGAAAAGAAGAAAAAATGAGTGCACTGGTAAGGGCGGAATAAATGTCTCCTTAACGAGACTTATGCAGAGTAATGAAATTTAAATTTCAAATTATCGGAAGTCGGTGAATACGCGATCTTGAGCTTCGCTGAATTTCGTAAATTAGCGGAAGAATCACATACCTGGGATAAGAAGCAAACTAAACAGTATAAAGGATCGTTCCACCGCATCAAGAACAACTACATTTCATTCCTTCTCCCCCTCATTAAGTCTAACAGCATGCACAGTCCTGTTATTTAGTAGCCAGGCTTCATAAATAGACAAAATAGTTCAATATCTTATTTGGGATATCTTAATCGTTAAATGGTTCTAATAGAAAAGTATAATAAAAAAAAAATATTTTCTACAAATTCTACGAATGGCAAACAAATTATTTTAGTTTTGGTGCTCTTCCTATAATTAAATGATAAAAATTACGATATTTAGTATTACAATTTAGTTAGAACATTATTAACTATATTTAAATAATTAAAATTACTGTAGCGTACTAAAAAACTCTATATTTACTAAATTGTATATCTTCAACATAAAATATTAAGAAATTAAAAATATGTGCTTTTGGTCTATTTTGTACAATTTTGACATATAAAGAATTATAAACAACGCTATAACATAAAAACAATTTAATTATTTTCCGTAAAATAAAAGATTTATTTCCATTATGTACAGTCCTCAAAACAATTAAGTTACGAATCGGACACTAAAGCGCACTTTCTCTGAATGAACATATATTTTTTTGCACGTTTGGAATCCTGATCCGTGAATTAGGAGGGGGGGTAGACAAAATTGTGAAAAAATTGGGTCGTAAACTGGGTCGCAATAAAGGTTTATATATTTGACGATTGTCCAGAAAACAGCCAAGAAAAGTCGCCGCCACAAATGAATATTTTATAATAACCCATAGACTAATTCAAAAGAAGAATACTTAATGTTACTACACTGCTCAAAAAATTAGGGTAGCCATGTGCTCCCCTAATTTTTTTGAGCAGTGTAGGTTGCTAAGCTCAAAAAGTGAAGGTAACATTAAGGGGTCCAAACTTTGGATCTCTCTCCTAACAAAAGGGACCACATTTCCCAAATTTGCCCCTATATTTTGAAGGTCAAAAATTTAAATATGTAAAAAAATTAAGATTGGCACTTAGTACTTGAAAACTTGAAAATTCGATCATTAGAAGGAAAGTTATTCAGGGTGATTCGTTTTTTTTTTTTTTTTTTTTTTTTTTTTTTTTTTTTTTTTTTTTTTTTAGGACTGTACAATATTTTTCACACTATATTAAGAGGAAAAAACACAATCACTCTGCTCTTGTGTATTAGGCTAACTATACTAGTTTCAATTGCTTGAAAAATTTCTAGGAAAAAGGAACAGCTGAACAGACTTAAGACAAATACTGATATAGTAAATGAAATTGTTCAGTATATCTGAAATATCTTTCTTAAATATTCCATTTTGAGTGGTCACAATTTTTAAAAGACGAAAATAACGAAGCCAAATTCCTTGTTTTTTTCCAGTTTCTGAAGAAAAACTCGAAATTCCTTGCATTTTCAAGTGATTTTTCTTGGTTTACCCTGTTCTCTTTGCGAGATGGCAACTCTGGAGATATGCTGATTTTTTGACAAACTAGAATAAAATGAAAAAAATATTTAAAATTTACTGCTTGCCCTATGAATACAAGTGTATTAAAAAACACTTTGTAGTAAGAATTGTAAATTTACTTATTCAATTTGAAACATAAAATTATGCAATAAATATCATGCAATGTAAAATTACGCAATGCATTATATGAAGATTAAAAACTTCGCAGAAGGCCAATAAATATAAATAAAAATGTCTCATTCAAATAAATATATATTATTATAATTTTAAGCATGAAAAGTGAACAAGAAAAAAATATATACTAAGATATTAAATAGATACCTTCTGATCTTTTTGGTGAAATAAGTTATCAGCTAACCTCCTAATCTTTTGAAGTATTTCATCATGGCTAGAAGCATCAGCCAAATTTTTCAAGAACGTGAGCTTAAAAGGATATAATTGGAAATTAAAGGAAGTAAAATAAGATCTTTGTTTTTTCAAGAACAATAAATGCTATTTTCCTCTAAATCTTTCTAGATTTTAATATACAAAGTGCTTAAAAACTGTATTAGATATTTTTATTCTATATTAGATCACATAAATTTTTTATAGTAATTGAATTAAAAAAAACTTTACAGAGTCCTTAAAAGATAAAATTTTAATTCCTAACTGATAACTGAAGCAATTTGCTTCCAAAACCCAATATTTCCAAACAAAACATTCAATAAAAAATGCTTCTTTGAAAGAATCAAAAAATCTAAACTAAAGGAAAAAAGAATATAAATCGTAGAATCTTTAGATAAAAACTAAATGAAAGAGAGAAAAATACTTAATTTGAATATCAGCAAAAACTTATTTTACTTTTGAATAAATTTTTCTGTCTAAAGAAAAAAAAATGGGGGGGAAGGTTGGTACATTTACACATGACTCTTAAAAAGCAACAAATGATATTTGGGTATATATCAAATGTGATCAATTTAAATAGTGGATAATGATATGCGTGCAATCTTCCTACCACATTAAGCAAATGCGTATAATTATAACAAACTTTTAGTCAAATTTAACTTAGAGATCAACATTTCTTTGACAACCTAAAATAAAAAGTGTGATTACTTGAACCAAGCCAGATGTTTTTTCTCTGACAGCAGCAACTGGTGAGAGGGTGCTGCTGGCCTTCGTCATGGCATACACATGGCCATTATGGGACACCCCCTGAGCCATGTCTGGATCAAACAGTTTCACCAACTGTGTGAAACGATCACCATCGTCAAGATGTACCCTGCAGTAAAAAAAATACCTTACAGTTTAAAGTAATAAATAAAAGTTTACTTTAAAACAATGTAAATATTAAGAAGGACAAACTTACAAAATTTTCTACTGGTCAGTGTTCAGCTGCGATATTTTAAACAGTGGTCCCTTTTCGAAACATGCGGCTACTTTTTTAAAATTAAAAATTTTAAAGGATCAAGAAAACTTTTAATATTGTATAAATGCAAAGCTTATTTTTTTTCAAATGATGATAAACATTGTAAGACTCATTTTTAAAATGAAGAAAAATGTTTAGAAATAAGTGGAAAATAAAAAAAATTTCAAAATATTATGACATAATCATAATAATTCCATATTTTTTTAATGTATAAAAAATGCATATGGACAAAAAATTTAATTTATCTAAAGTTTTTTTATTTATTTCACTGATATTAGCTCTCACAAGAACGAAACAAAGGATTTCAAACAATAAATTAGAAAAAACAAAAGTTGTTAATCGAGACGATTTTTAAATCTTGTCTAATTGATAACGAATCGCTCTTTCTCTCTCTCTTTCGTGCTCTTATATATATGGGTCATTCTCACGAAAACTGTCATTTTTCAGTTCATAAAATCCCGAAAAAGTAAAGTGAATAAAAAGCTCTGAAACTTTTTATATTAATAGAAATATGTAATGGCATTATAAAGAAAGTATATATCCTATAAAATATACTTAATATTTAAATTAATTAATTTTTTAAATAATTAATTTATAATTAATTAATTTATAATAATTAATAATTAATTAATTAATTTAATAAATAAATTAATTTATTAATTTTTTAATTTATTTTTCAAATTAATTAATAAGTAAATTAATTATTTTCACTATTTAAAAAGTGAGGGAATGACACTAATAGTGAGGGAATGATAATTTATTTTAATACATGTTTTTATCTAAGTTACATCTACCTAAAGTTTGAAAATGATAACATACTAAGTATATCTAATATTTATTATAATTTACTCTTATATATTTAATAGTTTTTACAGGTCTGGGAAATAAAATTGGCTGGCACGATTGAACAAAAAAAAATTTAATAATAAACTCATCTTGAATCATTCCCTCACTTCAGCGTCATTCCCTCACTTTATACACTAGTGAGGGAATGACGAATTCAATAAAATTTAAAAATAACAGTTAGGCCTAATTAATTTCTGAAGTCAATCACATACAATTATATTCATACAAGAAAGCAGCATATAATTATCCACTTTCTCGATGAAGTTGTATTTTATTTTACTCTAAAAAATGACATGAGGGAATGACAAATGTAAAAAATTTTACTTGGTTTGATTCATTCAAATTTATTCCACAGCAAGGCTTCTTTAAGTTGAAGATGGAAACATACTGCAATTTTGTTTTTTGATGCCAGCTGTTAACTTCTGAAGTTTTTATTAAAATATTTTTATTCTACCCCTCTGCACTTCGGAGGTAAGAAATCTGAGATCGTGAAATGAAATGTTTATTTATCTCACAGAGGATGTAAGTTTGTGTTTCTCATTCCGTCACATAAAATATCGTCTACACTAATTAATCAGCATGTTTGAGGTCAATGCTTTGACCTCTTAAGATTGAGTCCAAGAAGCGTTAGCCTCCCAATAAGGTATATAAATAAACCACGTTCAAATCCCTGAAATGGCTGGTCGATACGAATTCAGCAGCTGGCTCACACAGACCAAAATGCTGGTGTAGAATTCATTTGCATTGAATTATCTCTGGATAAACGATCTTTATAATTGTTCTCGAGCTACAGCTAAAAACACAAAAAGTAATATTATGTATTAGGAGTAAAACGTTCTGTCTGCTCTCCTGACCAAACTGTGAGGACCATATTTTCTAGATTGCAGCAACCCCTCTGCACTTCGGAGGTAAGAAATCTGAGTTCGTCAAATGAAATGTATATTTATCTTACAGAGGATGTAAGTTTGTGCTTCTCATTCCGTCACATTAAATATCGTTTACACTAATTAATCAGCATGTTTGAGGTCAATGCTTTAACCTCTTAAGATTGAGTAAAAGAACGTGAAAGTTCCCATCATAAAACAAAATGTTATTCAGGTTTGTCCGTTTTTTTTTTCTTTGCGCACTGCACATGAAAATTTAGTCGCATTGGTCAGATAAATAATAAATATTTAAGATCATGTCTTTTCTCTTTCAATGTACCATTACTGAAAATGCAAAAATTCGCAATAGCTTTATTTTTCTTATTTTTTTTTAAAGTATGGTGTGAACGCAGTGAAGCATTTCGCAGATTTTTCTTCAATGGACTGGAACTGGGAAGAGAGGGAAGCATTTTTTCAAGATTTGTGTGCCATGGATGACGAAAAACAGGTATCTTGCATAATCGACTTAGTAATGTCAATTCATTATAAGGAATGACAATAATTATTATTGAAGCACTTTAAACAAAAAAATTATCTAAGTTGTCCCTTCAGCTTGCAAAAAAAACTACACGAAAGAATTGGAAAAATTATAAAAAGTAATAAAAAAAAATATCTGAACTTATTTGCGGAGGTTAATTATTAACCCTTCTTTGTATTTTTTTTTTTTTTTTTTTTTTTTTTTTTTTTTTTTGTGAAATAAAACAAATTGATCTAATTCATGCTCTAATACAGTGATTCTCAACCTTTTTTTTGTTGCGGCACGCTTTTAACGATTTTTACGATTAACTTTTAACGATTTGACGGCACACAGCGAAAAAAATTAGATTAGAAGTTGTTTAATTACCTATTTTACACTGCGTTAAATAGTTTGTGATATTAATTTCGAATGTGAAATAAAATAATATGTACTACAAAAGCGCATTTATTAAGGGATTAATAATTTCTTTCGGTCAATTTTTAATTAGTTAGTAACAGTTATTTATTTTTTTGCTAGTTATTAATTGTTAGCTTGTTTTCTATAATTATTAACTGTTATTTTTTTGTGATTTCTTGTTAACTAGTCTTTTTGCTACTTATTAATTGTTAGCTTAATTTTTGTTAGTTATCCTTTGTTAAATTGTTTTTTTATATATTTGTTTTTTTTAGTTTTCCTTTGTTAATTTGTTTATTAATTGCATAGCTTACTTTAATGATTAGCTCTTACAACATTTTTTAAAATTGTGTGCCATATACTATTTAAACACTTCCATCTTATTTTAAGATTGTCAGAGACAACACAATCGCCGACAAAGATGTTCACGCTGTTAAAGCGCGGAAAAATTACAAAAAGTATATATATATATATATATATATATATATATATATATATATATATATATATATAATATTGTATACACTTTTCTTTAATTTAAACTTTACTCATAGTAAAAAAAGGCATTATAATTTTTATTGTATCATTTCTAATATTTGGCGGCATATTTTAAGAATTTGGCGTCACACAAAAGTTCCGCGGCACATTGGTTGAGAATCACTGCTCTAATGGATTAAAGGAAAAATGTTTTTAAAAAATCATAGCATAAAAATATAATGTAAAATAAATCAAAAACAGCAAGGTGAAAATATCAATAACTATGCAAAGTATATAAAAAATAATAATATCTTTGTACATCTTTTTCTTCTGATGATAATTAAAAAAAATATATTATTATTATTCTCTTGCAACACTCATATAATTTCAGCTACATCGCGGCACCTGTCTTCTGAAATTTCGTCATCAAGTCTATTTTCTGATAGACAACCACTTTTTAAATGGTTCAAGTAGTCTTCGATTTTAAATCTGAATCTCTTCACAAAAATAGTATAAAAATAAATATATAGTAAAAAACATTTTCGTCATACATCCGAAGTATTAAATCATCATAGTAATGTATAAGCATTAATCATCATAGTATAATCATCATATAATAGTATTAATCATCATAGCAATCATTACTACATCAGTAGTAAATTTCTGTCTCATAAATTTCTGTCTGTATATTTCTGTCTCACGGTTTTGAAAAGATTATTTAGGTATTTGATGTAAATTGCGCAGTAAGTATCGTAAACACAAAAAAAAAACATTTTTCCATTTATTAGCGTTTATTAGACAAAAAAAATCAAAATATTTATCAAAAATATTAAAAAAAATCGTACTTTTCTTCTAACCACAACAAAAGGCGGAATGACAAGCTCAATCCGCCCTAGCAACAAAACTACTTGGGCCCACATCGGACAAACATTCACGAATCTTAGTTCACTAGTGTTTCAAATTGCCGCTATTTTCTGATATTTTTCTATATATGCGAAATAGACCAATAATTGCTATAGGCATATTGGCCTATATTTCCTATTTAGAACTATCCGATTTTCCTTATATTTTACAGTTACTTTAAAACCAATATCAGCCTTTCACCCAATACAGTTAAATAACCATCATAACAGCTCAGTCCACCTAATGAAGCCGATTAGTTGATTTGCAGCTGGGTACATATTACAACCGGGTCCCAGTCCCAGCGTTGACTCCACTATATTTTTTTCCATTCTCTTCAACACTTGAAGAGTGCCCTGCACTTTCCAATTTGTAACCCTGGACTAATATAATATAATGCTCCATTCACACAAAGGCGCCAGCACCCTAAAGCTGCTTAATACAAAAACGACTGGTATTTCGCATCTCTTACGGGAGAGGAAACATTCAGATAAACAAATTAAATCACATCCCACGGTTCTTTTGATAAAACACAACTCAACTGAAACGTAACTTTAATGCCTATTACAAAACAAAAAGCATAGCTCCAATGACCAGTTAAACAATAAAAAAATACGGTTTTGAAACCATGCCAGTTGCAAATGGTTGAAAAACCGTGCAGTTTTGTATTCTTGTTTCGTTTTTAATCATACTAGTTGTACACGGTTTCAGATCCGTAAAGGTAAAAAAATTTCTTTACTGTTAACTTTACAATTAATCGATGGGCAGACTGCTGCTGTTATTCTATCGTAAGTCAGAAAAATAAAATTTTATGAGTGTGTTAGAAACGCTGATGTTAGAAAAATGTGATTTTCAATCATTGTTTTAAATTTTTATTAGTTGCTATTTTTATATGCAACAATATATTTTTATTAAAAAACTATTGTTTTTTCGAAATTAAACTAAAATATTTCTTTTTAAGGATGAAATATTTACAGAAATGGTTCAGTATGCAATAGAAGTTGGGATAGTAAGTATTGTGTCAGTTAACTAATCCCGATGTGATTAAACAGAGTTCCTAACCCTCTGCGTACGGCTCTTGCGATTTGACCGGGGTATTAGTTTCGTTACCGACTACGGGTCACATGAAAATCGAGGGCGAAGAAATTTTTTCAGCCTATTTCAATACTGATCCCGCCATTTCCCCGTGTAGGTTTAAAAAAAAGCATTATTTGATGCTTATTTTCACTTCCAGATGGCACTAGAGTTTTCATGAATTTTCCTTCTTCTCTTGATAGATTTTTTGCCCGCGTATTTGTGACTTAGCATGCTTTTTGTTTTTCTTTCGCGCGATTAGCGTTGTTGAAAGATATGGATTTGCCGAGTGTCAGCTGAGGGAATAACAAAAGAAAATTTCTTGATTATGAAGATAGTGATTCGGATTCGGTGTATTCCATAAATCTCGGATTTTCATTTCTTTTTTCTGCTTTATTACACAATTTCTGTAACATTTTTCGAGATAAAATGTTTACGAATTATATTCATCTGAAAAAAAGAATAGTGCGTGAATTTTTTCAATCATAATTCCTGCACGCTGAAATAGCAGGCACTATATTATATATTTTCTGAAAACGTAAAATCTATTAAAATTCTTATATCAATTTAAAACAACTAATGAAAATGTGAATTGTAACATTTGTAAATAAAAAATATGTAAAAAAAATTCCAAGACCGGAAAGTATAAAAACTAAGGCGGAGGGATTTTGTTAAGAATGCGAACGATAAGAAAAAATCAGAATAAAAATAGGTGAACTAGTATTTTCTTTTTGATAAAAATGCTTCTCAGGTGACTGAAATTTAAAACTAAAGTGAACAACAGGAAAAAAAGTTTAACGGAAAAAACAAAAGTTTATATATATTTCTGACAGCAAATGCATTTAAAATGCATTTGGGTCACAGGTCCGTGGTTCGATCCTCGGGCCGGGCAAGGCTGACTCAACTTTTCATCCCTTTAGTGGGTCGATAAAATGAGTACCAAGCATGCTTGGGAACTAAACACTGGGAATTCCGCGTTTAGGCTGACAACATCTGCTCTTGCACCCAAGAGCCCAAAGGTAAAGAAAACTGAGACGGGCGCAGTAGGCCTTGGCCCTCCATGGGCGGTCGCACCACTGAGTTTAGTTTAATATATGCATTTACAGGCTTATATGAATTAAGATTAAAATAATTTTTCGAGATAAAGTGAAAACTCTCGAGAACGACCACTTTGTTCCACAAAAAAATGTTAGTTAATGGAGGTCAGTAGTTCTTAGGGGTTACCTCAATTGACTTCAAAATGTATCGAAGGTAAACAGTACAAGAAAATCACCCTGAATAACTTTTAAGTTAATGATCGGATCTTTACCTTCAAGGACTCATTCTTTACCGTTCAAAGGGTGAGTATGCTATTTAATAAGCGCAGACGATATTTTATGTTACGAAATCAGACACAAAAACCTACTTTTTATGAACAAACATGTCTTTTTTCAACGAATTCGGATTCCTGACAAAAAGAATATAGGGTGTAGCCACAATCTAATCTGAGGAGTCCTAATAGTTTGGACAAGGAGAGCTGTCCAAAGTTTAAACCACTTAGAGTTAATTTTACATCCGGCGTATTTCGCTACATCTTGAGAGCATTTTAAGCGAATTGAAAAGCTTTTCCACATGATTATAAAAGTCTCTTATCCAAAAATAATTCCATGCGAAGTATAATTTTTAGTAAATATCTATTAATTTTTATTATTCTATTTAATAGAGGTCGAGATATTTAATCTGTGGGGAAATGAATTTTGAAATTGCGTATAAAATTTTTTCAATTCGCTAAAAAAGTAAAATTTTAATTAAGGGGTCCAAACCGCTCTTCTGACCATACTATTGGAACCATATAACCCATATTGAGTCTACTCCTTACATTAAGTAGGTCAGCAATCCGAATCTATTTAAAAAAGGTATGTTTATTCAGAGAAAGAGTTTTTTCTGTTTGATTTAGTAATTTAAAATATTGTCCGCACTTACTAATTACAGTATTCGAGGTCACCCCCCAAACCAATAAGATTGAGCCCTAGAAAGCGAAAATCCAATAATGGAACAAAAAGTATTTAGTGTGGTCCTTCTCTTTTTTTCTTTTTTTTCCCCTTTTTTGTGCACTATACATAAAATTTTGCAAACGATTTTAATTTATCTTAGTGTCACTTTCTTGGAACAAAAAAGCAAATTAAACGTCATGTAAACTGAATCAATGAATAAAATTTAGCTTCAATAAAAATTACCTTTACTCATATAATTATGTGTACAAACAAATTCACCATTCATAAATGGTAGAACTAATTTATATAAAGAAATAATTAAGTTTTATGTTTTAGTTTGCATTTAATTTTATATCATAAAAATTAATCAGACTTCAAAATATGAGGTTTTTTATTTGTTTGAGGTGCTTATTTTTTTTCTAAAATAACTTTTTTTTATTATTATTAAACAATCATCTCTAAAAATAAATCATTGAGAGCATCGTCCTCAGTGCACTCTCGCTATTGTTTATAAATTAAAAATTAATTAAATTTCTTATATAAATTACATTTTTTAGACCAGGCATTTAATGCACTTTCGTTCATTTCGTTATCAACTACAGATACTAAGCTACATTTATTCCTCGGGATAAATATTATTCCATAAAATTGTATAATAATTGTATCATCAATAAATCGAAAAACAAATTTAATATTAAGAGTATATAAATTTACTTGTAAATAATTTTTAAAATTTATTTGTAAAATAAGCGTTAAATGTATTTTTCTCTTAAAAAAATTATAATTTTTTAGTCGACGTGTGCTGATCCCACAAAATCTGAAGCATGTCATGGAATACAAAACGCAAGCGTAAGTAAAAGTATCACTTGATGTTATTAAAAATTAATGTTTTGTACGATCTTTAGACATAGTATTTAGTTATCCAGCAATCACTGAAGAATTATTTAAATTATAGTTCATAAAGTTTACTGCAGATTGCTATACTATATCAAATAAATTATAGACCACTTCATACAATTTAAAAAATTTTTTTTAAAGATATCCAAATCAAAAAAAAAATTTTTTTTGAACTTTTTTTATTCGAACTATTATTGAATACCTGACGCTAAATACATTGGGAAGGGGTTATAAGTACTTTATTAACTACAATAGCTACTTCAATTAAGTATTGTGACAATAATTCTCTGCTTATAGTTTCCAGAAAAGGAATAGTAACTAATTTGCAAAGAAAACATTTTTACATCCAAGGAGCCAATAGCAAGCAAACTCGCAGCAATTTTTTCTTAATGATTTACTAAGGTTGATTGGCTTAACGTTAGTCTTACACAGCAAAAATACTTGAATGATAATTTTACTTTTTTCAAAAGATTGAACATAGACAGGTAAAAAAGTTTACAAAAAAATATTATTATAAGCTTTTATTGCAAAAATTGTTTTTGAATTTTTTTCCTTTAATTGTTATAAAATTTTTTAATGATGAAGTGTTATGTTTTTACATCCGATTTCGATATGAAAAGGCTAATTAAACAAACTTCATACTCGTTAACTAGTATAGATAAATTTAAAATTGTTTCAAACTAGAATGGTTTATTTGCATTTCTTTATAAAAGTTGTACCATTAGAAATGGATTCTCAAATTTCACGAAACTTTCTTTATTTTCGACGAAACCTTTTTTTTCTTGTAGCAAACATTTCGTTAAAATGTCAAAATAACAATCGATATTTTTTTCGACGAAACGAATTGGCCAATAATAAAAAAAATTTTGTCAAATTTTTTTTACCGAAATAAAACTTGAAGTGCCAAATGCTTTCCAAATAATCACTATATCTAGGACACTATATACCTTGGTCAATGTCGCCTTACTAACACAAGACATATAGATAAAGCATAGAGTTTGATCCCCCCCCATCTTTCTTCATTACTTTATTTTCAATTGTCTTGTCTTCAAGCTAGTTTCGTCATTCTAGTAAGCAATCTCCCACGATGCACTGCGATGAGATTTCGAGTTGAGGAAACATTTTCGTCATTTTTCGTCCGTTTCGTCACATATCACTTAATTTCGCGACACAATACTCAAAATTAACGATTTATAGCTCATGGATTGCTAAATAGTCAAATAATATCTGAAAAAGTAAGGTTTTTTGACAAATGTTACTACTATATTAAAATCAAACTTTTAATGCTCTCTGGGGGTATTCTACGATTAAGGAAGCATAATCCTTGTGTATTTGAAATGTGACCTTTGTCTATTCGAATATTTCGATTAAAAATCTATTATTTCGAATGATTAATAGTTTTCAATTAATTAACATAATTAACTAATTACTATATTAATTAAAATTAATTGAAATAAATATTTTTTTCTTGCTAATAAAATGAATTACAGTTTCGTTATTTGAATACACTAGAATCAATGCTACAAAAAAGTGTTAAAATAAGTAATGTCGAGTTATGTTGTTGTAATTGTTATAAGATATTAAAAGTGTTAGTTATGCAGAGACAATAAATTTTCATTATAATATTTACGTCGTCGTGCTGACATATTTATTCAAACAGTATTATAGACTTGTTGTTTTCGTAAAAAAATTATTTAAAATACAAAAATAAAATGAAAAAATGATTGATATGAAATTTTTTTTGAAAAGTTTTTTTCTTCTTCTTTTTAGTTAATTTTAACATGTTTTTTCATTATTATTATACAGCTGCGCAACAGATATATTTAACAGAATTCATTTTGAAGGAAAATGCTGAAGTCTCAAATGCTAAACATCGACATAAAATGCTCTTCGATAATGCAAATATAGAACTTCTACCACTTAAACATTTGCTGACTAATTATTTTCGAAAAAATAAAATGTAACCTTAACAAGTTTAAGAAACTTATTTGTCTTTAATTCTTTATGTGTTTCGTCCATAACAGGAATTTCTTCTCTTTCTTTCCTCCTATTTTCTTTTTTCTTTTTTTTGACTTTTACAAAATGTTTGATTTAGGAACGCTAATAAGAATTGAAATAAGTGTATAAATGCCCCCAACAGTTACATATAAACAAAAAATAATAAAACTGATTTTTTTAAGTATATAGCCTTTAGACCTATCCAGAGTTAGCTTTTTTGGATCGGTTTTCTAATCAGTTGATCAGGCACTTGATTATGACCTTATTATGAACGTCAGTATTGAAATTGTCTAATTTTAAGAATTTCGGTTTACCCATTCCTACTGGAAATGTACAGTTTTGTTTCCACAAATTCTTTTAATTCTATTGATTCGAATAAAAATATATTTAAATAAATGTTATTAGAAATATTAAATTTCCATGCAATTAGTTCATATTAAACTTAACATCATTCTTTTTATCATATAAGTAAGCAATGTAGATAGTTTCTTCTTTTTGAATAATTAAGTCCAAAAAAATTAAAAACAATGTTATCATAATGATAAGAAAGCAATAATACTTTCTCAGAATAAATATTATTTAACAAAACCATAGAATTTCGAACATTTGAGACAGTTTAATTATCAATAAATCTTAAATCAAATTTGATATTTAGTACACATTTTTTAATAGTGCAAAAATAAGTTAATTAAATTTTTCAACCGTCGCTGTACCTCAAACCCAATTTTGGATTTACGACTACTAATGTCCAATTCCATAGACTTATAATTCTGAACCCAATTCATAAGACAAGGGATCTCCTGTTTCAATTATTCTGAGAAATATTTCTTTCTTGGTGAACTTTTGATGATTAACCCGCATTTGATATACGTGGTGAGGAAAACCACGAAAACCTTCCACGGTTAACCTGACGACAAAGGGTCTCTAACCCATGATCCGTCTACCATTGAGATTATCTTACGTCAGCACTGTGGACGGTGCGAGCCCAGTGCGGAATTCGTATCAACCAGCCATCGTTGGGATCTGAACCCGGCGCACCTCATTGGAAGGCGAATGCTCTATACCCTGATCCTACACGGTTAAAGTTAATGGAAACTTTAGATCCTTGTGATATTACATCTTTCTGAATAAAAATTGTTTTCCGTCATCAAGATAATTGTTAAAAGAACGAAAAATGCGAATCAGGGTGCGTAGCCAGATTTTTCAACAAAAAATGAGCACCTTTTAAGTACTCTTCAAGTACTCAAAAATATTTTTAATCACTTTCAAAAAGAAATCATAATTAGGATTTGTGCAGCAATTAAAAATATTTTTTTCTATCGTTGAAAGTTCTTTATTTATAAACATAGAAAGAATAAAATTCAAAAACATTTTCAAAAACTCTACATAATCATGACAATATAACTACTTTTTCAGAAATATTGCAGAGAAAATTATGAAAATCATGCATTTTTTGTAATTTAAAACTGCAATCGACGCGGCAAAGAAAAACATCTGTCTTTAAAATTAAGCACTTTTTCACAAACCCCGAATTAAAAAGGCACCTTTAGGAGCTTTTAAAAACGTAAATCAAAAATTGGCACCTTTAATCTCTTTTTTAGAAACGCACCGCTCTCAGGCAAATTAATTAGAATATTCCAGTAAATAATTTTGGGATTAAGAATAATTTTATAATAATAATAATAACGATTAAAAACATTAGTTTTTAAAGTGGAATGCCATTACAGAGAAACAGGAAATAAAATGTCGCTGAAGATATAATTATGTTGTGTTTAATAAAATCTTAAATAGTTTTTGTCTTTTTTTGGTCATAATCAAAGATAAACCTTCTTTAATAATATTGTTAATAATTTTAATCAAGTTGTTATATAAAAAATTGCTATGTTTATTAAGTAGTTATTAGATTTACAAGTGATTCTTTTAAATTTAATTAGCAACGAGATTTTAGACAGATTATTAAGTATGGCAATCGTACATTATTAATTTTAATTATTAACCTCGTATCAAAAAATCTTTTTTAAATCATAATATTATTTACTTTGTTAAACTTAAAATGTTACTATTTATTTACTCCTGATTTACAAGCTCAACTTAGAATTTTTACAGAATATAGCATAATTGTCGTTAGCTTAATGTAAGCGGGTAATTAAAAAAATTCTAAAGAACTTTTTTAATACCAGGATCAGTTAAAAATTTTTTTGAATAATTACAGTTATTTACATATATTTTAGAATTAAGAAGAAAGATATTTTTAAGCTCTGATAGATTGTCCATTTCCATTTTGAAGACAGACCAAAACGTAGAAAGAATCTATTGGAAATCTTTAGATAAAAACAATTTAAAATCATTCAGAACGTATTTTAAAAATAAAAAAATATCTGGTAAAAAGATATAATCTTGGTGCTTTATAACTTTAAATTTCTCATTTCTAAATTTTCAATAATAAATTGCTAGTAATAATAATTATATGATATTCATCAATAAATTCCAAAACTTCCTCTATTTCATAATGGAGTAATTAAATGCTTCCAGTTTTTATGGTATATATCATTATAATTAAAAATAGTTTTACTAAGAGTTTATTATATTTATAGCTTTTAATTATGTTATTATATTTTAATTGAAATTTTTTTTTAAATTCTCTAACATATTATGAAATTTAAACATATCAAGAATAGGATTCTTAAAACCAATAAAAAATTTAATTTATCTAAAGTTTTTTTATTTATTTCACTAATATTAGCTCTCACAAGAACGAAACAAAGGATTTCAAACAATAAATTAGAAAAAACAAAAGTTGTTAATCGAGACGGTTTTTAAATCTTGTCTAATTGATAACGAATCGCTCTTTCTCTCTCTCTTTCGTGCTCTTATATATAGCACCAACAGCAATAATATGCATACTATAGATTGCACATGGTATTAGAACATCCAATATAATAACATCTGTAAAATTGTGTAAATTAAACTGAAATAATAAACCATTAATAAATAGGATGGCGGAAATTTATAAAAACTAATTTTAATTGTGTTTCTGAGATATAGAGAAAAAAAAGAGCCTTAACCCTTTCGGGCCGACTGTCACAAATACGTGCCAGCATAAATCTGTATCAATCAGGGTCAAAAGATAAAACTGGTAATCAAAGTAATTTTTTAGCAGTTTATCTGTGGGCGGAGTTATAATTGTTTGATTTATTTAATTCGCCATTACTTTGTTCAAAATAAAACTATTTAGTTATACTTTGAATTAACATTGATTATATATATGATTAATCTAGCAATAATGAAAGTAAGAGCAAAGTAAATCTGTCAAATTAGCAACGACTACATTTAAGTTCCCGTTTTTTATTTAATTACAACTTGATTCTGATTTTGTACGAATGCTTCTCTGAATCAACCGTCCCCAAGGGGTTAAGGATTTTTCGCTAATTTATAACTAGGATTTTTCGCAATAAAACTAGGATTTTTCGCAAATTTTTAAGAAAACCTATTTTTTATTTAAAATAATGGAGGTTTTATTAATTTTTAAAATAAGGGGGTTTTATTAATGTGTGTTTAACAGAAACACGTTATTTATTAAAAATAATAGGGGTTTAATTTAAGACGCATTATCATGACTTTTGGTAATTGTAAAATTTCTTTGTACATAGCATTTGTACCAAAATAGGGTTACTTTTAAGATTTGAATTAACAGCTTGTTATATTAAGGAAAATTTTTAAAAATTAACAAATATGGTCAAGTTTAAAATTTAAAAAAGGCACTTATTAACAAAATCAAGCCATCTGTTATACCTATATAAAGGCAGTTTCATTTTAGGTATGATTTTATAAAACAAATTCGTGACACTTTCAAAGGTCGGAGGAAATCAGACTTCCAAAACGCTAAATATGCCATCAGATGTAAAATTTAAAAAACTAAGTAAGTAAATAAATAAATACGCCAGTTTTAGCACCAAGTTCAAATTTCTAGTAAACGCATAGCTGTTAAGGGATGCTTAAGAACATGGAAAGATATATAAAAAATTTGACGAATTATATAGCCAAAACTAATCCCAAGCTCGTGTTGTCAATATTAAATTTTAAATAAACTGGCTACAACTTAATCACCAAAAGGACCGTTAGATTTCTAAATAACCGACACATTTTTTACGTTAGAGAATTTAAATAGCTTAAAGAGAAATAAAATTAAAGATAGATTTTAATATTCGAATGGTCGCGACGCTGAATAACTAAGTTATACATTTGTATTGAATTAAAAAATTGACGCTTTCATTTGATTGCTAAGAAAATAATAAAAGTATTTAAATTCGTTTTTTTATAAAATGTTACAAAAATTAAATTATTGATTTAATTCAATTATAATAAGATTAAGAAGTATTAAAAAATTAATGTCAAGAAATTGAAGAAATTTTCAAAGCTAACAAATAGGTATTGCTCACAGTCACTGATAAAAGAGAAATAGAAATAAATTATGTTGGTTAACTTACTTCTTATTAAAAATTATTGCTCTCAGGTGATTTTTAATTAGAATCAGGCATGTAGTACTTCTAAGAATTTTTGAGTTCTGCATGTATGTAACCACTACCCGAATGAACAAAGATGGTTCTTTCTCAGATAATAGTTGTTGGTTACTTACTTTGGCATGCAAAAATATTTCGTAACTGCTTCGAGTAAAAGAAAGCAGGTTAAAATTTACAATAACGACAATTTATTCCATCCGCTTCCGTCCATGCAAGTTTTCTTTCCGACAAATTACAGTCAGTGTAAAATGAATACATAGTAAATAATAAACTATTTTTTTAGTGAAGCAAACACAAAAAACTTCTCAATAAACAGAAAAAACAATAGCAATAGAAATTATGCAGCACAAAAGCAATGTTTCTATTATTGCTGCAATACAAAAGAAAATGGAAATCAGCTGCGCATGTTTTGGAATATGAGATTCAATAAAAAGCTTTCTTTTAATATTAAAATGAAAGTTATTATATATATTTCTGAATGTTCTTCAAATAGAAACAAAGTACCAGGAAATAGACTTCAGCATGGAATGTTCTTTGCATTGTTTTAATCATAACTTACCATTCATTTAATCCGAGTTGCGTTTTATTTACGCAGTTTTATTTAAACAGCTATTTTTCTCATATTTAAAGATAATGGATCTCAGCAAAATCTAAAGATAGCAGGGCACAGATATTACATTAATTTCATATTATATTAGGATTACTGTGATCAAGATGCTAGTTAATGTAATATTAATGTGTATGGTTTTCAACATTGTTCGCGGTTTCAGCCTTCCAAAACCCCCACGTTCCGACCTTAGAGGAGACATAAATAAAATTTTTAGGAAACATTAATAAAATAAAGTAAAATAAAATAAAATTGTAAAGAAACAAATTTACAAATTTTTTTAAAATACAGAGGGTGATTCCATATTAAAAGGATAGTATAAAATTATAACTTTGCAGTTTTTTTAAGAGTATTAATAAAATTATTATGCATTCAAATTTGATACCAAGATATTTCTGAAATAGATACAAATGCTTTTTTCTAAAATATATGAATTAATTTCGTGCATGACGTGCGGGGCAATACCATGGAATCGCTATTATATCTGTCAGCTTCTGCTTTGTTATTATTGTATATTTAAAATATAAAAACACTTTTTGAATTTTAACTTTTAGTTGTTTTATGTGTATATATATATATATATATATATATATATATATATATATATATATATATATATATATATATATATATATAAAATAGTGAACTGCTGAAGTGATTTGTCACTTCAGATGATGACCAGTGATTTTCACACTGAAGTGATTGATAACAAATCACTTCAGCAGTGCAGTAAGAACGACACTTTAAAACCCTCTTGTTACACTCAATTTGCGCTTTTGTTTTCACATTTTGTAATCTGGCAATCTTTCTGCGAAAACATTTTTAAATCATTCTTGAAAAAAGAAATTTGAAAAATGTAAGTTGATCTGATTTTGCTACTCACTTTATAAACCATTTTTACTGTTTTTTTTCTTTTTATTTTATTTTATTTTCTGTTTATACATGTTATTTTTTACTTATTTTTACTTTTTGTGATCAATTTTATTTGTTGTAATTTTTATTAAAATAAAAGAGTGCTCCTTACACTATTGTATTAATATATTTTGCTTTGATTTTATTGATACAATATCAGAAAGCACTCTGTTTTGTGGATATAATCGTGTGGGCTGATAAAAAGATGATATCTTTCTTTTCCGCTTTTTTTCCGGTTTTTTAAATAAAATTTAATCCTTTTTTTCTTTCTTTTTTTTATAAACTGTTGTTTGTTATTTTCTTACTTATTATTTCCCCCTTTTTTTTCATATGTCTTTAATTTTTCTTTGTTTAATTCTTCATTTTGAACTTATCTAATGAGTTCTGTTTACTTGCAGCTTAAGCGCAATAAATGAAACTTATTGTTTTTCTTAACTTTCTTCTTGTTTTCTTGTATTTATTTATTATATATATATATATATATATATATATATATATATATATATATATATATATATATATATATATATATATATATATATATATATATATATATATATATATATATATATATATATATATATATATATATATATATATATATATATATATATATATATATATATATATATATTTAGAATGAAAAGAAATATCAATACCAGTTAATTACAGAGAAAATAGGGACATAATCTCAAGTTAATTATAGAATTAATAAGTGTAAACAAATTATTAGAAAATTTACTAAAATATACTGGTCATAAATATCGTTTTTGCTATACAGAGTTGTTTATATAATAATTATTTTAAAATTATTATATAAACAGCTCCTGTCCTTTAAATAATATACTTCTTGTATTACACTTCTTAACTTGTTTCACTGCAATTCTTCACTCAAATCCTTTCTTTAGTGGTGGAGTCTAATTTTTAAATAAATTATTGATTTCATTAGCAAATTTCTGTGGTTATCTAAGGCTGAATAATCGAAAATATGATCATTTAGAGAGGTAAAAATGGATCTAGAGTTTTATTTTACCTCAAACAAACAACTATTAAGTAAAGAATTCAAACACTTCATTTTTTTTAAATTTCCCAGTACTTTGATTAATCCTAAATGTATTTTCTGCAATTTTGCATAATTTTGTTACATCAACAGAGGGAGAAATTGCGCCACCTCTGTTTTTTCGTTTTATTAACAAGCTGTCTGTTTCAGTTGTTGTGAGAGACACATTGCAATCAAAACATTTTATTTTTTATTTTATAGTTCTAACGATAAACCCAGCGATATATGAAACCACATTACAAGTATATTTACTTAAAGTAAAATTTTGTTAGAAGCAACTGATATAATTTCTTCGGCTTTCATATCGACATTCACTGCATCACGATTAATTCTTGTCTCAAAACAATCATTTTTCATGTTAAGATTTAAAATATTAGTTGAATCTAAATTTAAACAATTTGAATTAACTGATGTCATAACATCATGCTGACAGAGAAGTCGCTTATACGCTGCAGTGAACTGTCTTGAAGAAGGATTATTATTAAACCCACCCATAGACCGAATGGCACTAAAAAACATATCAAGTTGGTCTTGGGACAATTTATACGTCAGTAGGATTCTTAAAACAGGAGTTAGGGAAGCTAAATATGTATTGTAAATATTTTGAAGGCTTTTAAAACAGACTAAAATGCCTATAAATCCAGTTTTTATATTTGAATGAATGAGCAAAGGGCCATTTGCTGCCGTTCGAAATTCTCGGATGTATCCAATAGCAAAGTTAATGAACTCAAAAATTTTATTATGGTTAGCAACTGTTAAGGGGGCTTTAAAACCTTCACTTAAAAAATTTCGACTGTTCAAAATGTCAAAAACTGTATTCATAATGTTCATTGTGTTCATAAAGTTCACTGTTGCCTTGCATTCCTTAAACTGATCGAGTTTCAAATCATCTGCCACAAGTTCAAGGGCATCAGCAACGCTGTTACACAAAGTTTGCACAGCTAATTTGACTTTCATTTTCTCTCTATGCCATTCGATGTGTCCGATTTTCAGTTTATTGGCTACACGTAAGCCTTCACTTTTTTGCAATTTATGCAATTCAGCGATGAACCTCCATTGAATAAGACCATCATGAGGATGCCACATAGAACCCTTTGAAGCTAAGGCATTTCTCACATATTTTATCATATGGCATGCATCTAAAAGAATGTTAACATCTTCTCCTGTTATTGGATGCTTAAAATGAGATATCACTTCATCTCTAGTAGCATCAATATTTGCACCCAGATAGTTAGAGCTGGCAATATTTGAGCAAGTACCATCAAAAGTCAGTGAAATTACTATAACACCAGTATCAGCTGCAAAAGAAAGGCATTCATTAATTAAATTAGCTTTTTCAGAAGCTGGCAAGCCATTGATGAAAAAATAGCAAATGGGAATTTTCCAACTCCCATTGACGCAATTTAGTATAAA